>NC_092700.1:30737176-31037176 GCF_964275005.1 Diadema setosum | reverse complement strand
AGAACGGCAATCCATACACAGAGACGCTGATGACGCTTAAGCAAGGATGAATGGTGAATTTGATTCATACTTATCACATGTGAAGAATGGGGAAGCCATGTGGCCAGCATTTTGCATTTATAGATCCCACAACATGTCTTCTGCCAGTTCTGAAAAATTAACATAAACCCTCTAACTTGTTATTCATTTATATGGACAAAAAACCAGAGAAAATAGTTTGAAGATTAATCAAATTTCTTCATACGTTTAACCATGTCTGAGAAGAAAGTGTATACACATCCAATAACTTCAGTCAATGCCCAAATTTTAAAATGATCTTACATCTACCACATACATGTACCTCAATTGCTACTCAAAAGTCAGCTAAGTTCCTCAAGAAGTATATTATGAAGACGAAAAACTGAAGTGCAACAGTGCTACACATACCAGTCACATGGAATGATAGATTAAGATGTAAATTACCAACTAATACTCTCACTGCATCTGAAATGCTAAAGGTACACTCCAAGAGTACACATGCAATGACCAGACCACGCGCAATAAATACACCAACTCACTACAACATCCACCATAAAATATTCAATACAAACAGCTCACTTTCATGTTTGAAATTAGCCTACACAACTGAATGGAACAAGCGTATTGTTTGAGTCATTAACATGCAGTAAGGTTTATGGACAACTATTTAATTTCTCTGGCTCATGTATCACACAAAAAGGAGAGCATTGTATTTATATTGGTACAGTCAATTCAATGAGAACCTAATTGGGGTGGTGCTCTAAAAGAGGAGGAATAACGGGATGAATCTCGTACATATTTGTCCCGAAGATAACAGCAAGATATGAAGGGGGCAAAGAACTGACATGTACCCAAGTACAAGCATACATGTGTACCTATGTACAGTTGTATCTCTGTACCAGGTAGGTAGTACAGTTGTGTACCAGGTAGATATATTGGATCACTTCATAAAATGATTGGACTTGACAAGAATCTGCGATGATCCAAGACGTCAAGAGACGTTGAAGACAATTTTTACGCCATCAATGCTGATGTTTCACAGAGAACAGTTTGCCAAATGTAATTATGGATACTGCATGTCATGGACAAGACCAAAAAGCAGCGGCTGGAATTCTGGAAGATTCTTAGCATTTTCAGAGTCTTGGTGTCAGTGACTCACCAAACTGCCTGTACATGTACCATAAAACAGCCTTGGTCTGTACAGGGCGCCCTCTATGTTCTCTCTCCGTCGTAATGAAAGACTTGACATCACACGTTAGATTCTTCCTGGGTAAAGATGAACCACCCTCAGGTCTTCAAACACAGGAGATAGTAGTGGTAGTAAATTTCTTGTATGGAGAAGAAATTACAGTACATCAAAGTCTGGTACCTCCTTCCTTGTATTCTCTCACTAATAAGTTCTAGAGTGCCAAGTAGATAAGATATTGAAGATTTCTGCTAAAGTCTTAATTTTCCATTAGCTATGTATGATGCAGATTTGAGATGTATTGAGCATGGTTAATGACTGGCTTAATGGACATGTCCAGCTCTCTAATCTTCATCAAACCCTTGCATATTCCATATTCTATATCGCTAGTTAATATTTATATGAAATTAATGGTGAATAATAATTTGGGGTCAGACATAATCATAACCTGAACACATTATTAAATGCCATCCATATTTATCCAGTTAGACATGCATTATTTCACTGGTGAGTTTACAACTACTTTTATTTACTGTAATACCACAAATTCCACAACACAGTTTAATACAAATTCCAGTTACAGAAATAAATCAATTATGTAACAAACTACACAATTCTCCTTTCATTAGAATATTTACAATGCTTGTCTCTTCACTCCATTATAATAAGATTGTTATCAAAGAAATCATGCTTTTCTTAACATACGCCACTCTTTCTTAGGTATCATACGATAGTAGAATGTATTAAATATGATATCAATAATATCATGATGTTTTGATAGTGATTACGTCGTACAAGACAATGCTACCGAACCAGTGATGATAGTGCTTGTAGTGAACTACTCGTACTCTCTGAATAACGTCTAACGCAGTGGCCCTACTATAGACGACTCTTGACTAACATATGTATGGCATGTGAACTAGTCAGTTATAGGATACACACAGGGAGATCTTGGGTATACAGAAGCAATGCGCTCGTCTCATGAACTCCCAATTTCCTGTCAGATACATCTGTCTGCAATAATGTAACGAGATATCCACACAGACGGCATGGGCCTGTCTTATCTTTGCAAAATAAGAACACCAGTTGTGGATTTTGAAAATGCTAGTAGGAGTCAACATTCCATTGGTAACGCTTGTGTGAGTTGGGGAAACTAGCAAAGTCAAACAGTGCTCCCTAGACTTGCTTTGTAAACAGAATTGTCAAGGAGTCACATGATCCTGAATACTTCATGCTTGGTATTGAGACTCATGCAAGAAAATGTTGTTATCAGAATTAATAATGATAATGCTCACAGAATCACCACCAAAACTCTTTGCAGGGGCTTCGTTAAAACTAAAAGAAATGGATCAAAATTGGTACATGTCGATCTCGACTTCGCTACCAATGCATGCAGTTAAATGTGCGTGCAACCATATCGGCCATGCTGCACTACAAAGTGATATATTGGAATCATGAAGCATGCTTGAGTAAATTCCTACACAATTGCAGGTAAATTCCTGCACAAGTGCATCGTGATATTCTATGCACAATGTGACAATCATTCATGGCTCCTGACGCCCGATGTACATTCTTGGTAAGAATGTCTCCAGATGTCTACAGCAGTAACAGCCCACAGATTTGTCACAAAAAAGTACATGGAACCGTTCACATCTCACAATTATATTTTCATAAGCACTACACAGCAAAGCATGTCCTCTATTCTTCTTTCTTTAATTTCTTATGGTTAAGTTGCCTTATTATTAACATACATAATTGACATACCGGTGTAAACATTTTCTTCTTTTTTTTTCCATTTTATCGTTACTATATTGAAAATATGTTGGAGATACAAGATAGGGTATCTAAAACTTGGAAGGAAATTATGCACTAGATGACCACTAGAGAAGGTTGCGTTTCTTTTGCGATGAAAGATGAAAAGATTCTCCCCAGAGGATGATGTCGTTGCTATGGAAACATCACACACCACCTCTCTCCCTGGCCAGCCTCGGTGTAATTAATCCAACGAGCCAAGGGAGTATCCTGTGGGGGGCAGCCGCCGCCCGGCCTCTAGCTGAAGTCGCGATCGGTGAGGATCATGGGGGCGATGAGCGTCCACATGTAGAGGATGGCGCACACCCAGCTGGACGATATCTTGACCCACATGGCGCCGTTATTGGCTGACAACGTGCTGAAGTCAGCTCCAGTGGGCCTGCAGTGAAGTTTCATTCAGTTTTAATAATGCAGTCCAATTTGATAGAGTTCAATTTTGTTTAATTCAGATCAATTTGGTTCACTTTGATTTCTGTTCAATGCAGTTCAATTCTCTAAACATTTTTTTTTTTTTTTTTTTGGGGGGGGGGGGTATTTTATTTGACATGATTAAATATGGCACAGCCTAAATTGCAAATGACTTCCACAAGAAATTTCCAGTATAACACAAATTCATTAATTATCATCCCTTTGAAATCAAAATTATTTCCTACAAGCTTGTCTTTTATGTGGGTCCCCCTTTTCCATTAACGCAATTATTTTGAACAATTAGTTCCATAATATATGCATTTTTGCTGCAATACATTGTACATTTTGTTTTCCTTGAATTTGCACAACGACAAACATGTTGCAACTGATTGACAAATTGCCCGACAGGAAATAAAATTTCATTTGACTTTTGTGAATCATATCTGGAAACATCCATGTTATAATTCTTACATAAATCTTGATCAATACAACATGTCCAAAATATCATCATGGAAGAGAATAACGGAGAGGATGAAGAAGAGGAGGAAGAGGAGGAGGAGAACGCATAGGATGAAAAGAAGCGGTGGTACTCACTGGAACCAACTGGTGAGCGTCATCATCATGTAGAACGCCGCCAGCATCAGCATGATGTGGAAGAAGCTGTAGCTATAGGCCACCCCATCCTCCTCATTGTCATACACGGTCTGGCCCCCAGCCTCTGCATCTTCTTTGCCAGAAGCCTGGATGCCGCCTACAGGGGGGACGGATGGGGGATGGAAAGGAAGGTCGGAGGAGGAGGAGGAGGGAGATTGGAGGAGAAATTTGGCATGTGTGATAAAAACAAGATATCTTTTGTCATCAAGGAGAAAAAATATCAGCCACCCTTCACAGGCAATGTCAGGCATACACAAACACAGCACAAACACATTAACATCATATCTACCTAAAAAACACCAACAATGTTCAACAAAACCATGGCGGTCAAAGCAGAAATAGACAAATCTGTTGAAAAACTACTACAAAAATGTAAAAAGAAAGGCATCAAAGCTATCGTTTCATAGAATTGACCATTTCCAAAAGAAACGGACTGACACTCCAGAATGACTGGTCATGCTGCAAAATGCTGCAGAATTGCTCACAGGATAACTGTTCCTACTCTTTGCATGTATATGAGCTCGGGGAAAATATGGATATTACACACACAACTTCATCTTGAAATCTATTTGTTAGAGCAATGCAGATACATCTGATGATGAAAGTACCAGATAAACAACTTACTGTCGCCTCCATTGGAACCAAGCAGGACTTTCTGTAAGAGACAAGAGGAAGAGAAACAAATAACTGATGAATACAGGCAGCTGAATAAATGAGGCACATTACTGTGCCGTGAACAACAGCAAAAAATATATGTTCCAAGCTGAGACAACATATCTCACTCTCTCTATATATTATGTTTCATTCTGTGGCAAATTCACTACAAAGTTTCATGAGTTGAACATCATAGATAAATCACTTAGTACAGCACATGCTATGCTTTTGGCTGTCACTTTCTACATTCCTCTTTCAAGATGACCAAGGCAAGAGAAAATTCCTTTCACTGTTTTCTCAACCACAATGTTGCTGAAAAAAAAAAAAACCACTTTGCATTTTGTATTTTTTGACACTTTCTGGAAATCATGAGAAATCCTTTATACTCAAGTAATGGTACATGATTATTTGATAGAGAAATGCACAAAGAAACTCCATATGCACAAGGGTACCAATACACTTGGAAGTTCATCTCTAACACAGTGACAGCAATAAAACTTTCAACTTAAAAATTGATGGTTGTCAGGCTTTGTGGGCACACCAGAAATAATCAATGCATATCAGAACCAAAAGGAAAAAAAATTAAAACAAAATGCAGGATGTAACTTAGGGGAAAAGTGACTTTTCAAGCTGGGGTAAAGTAAAGGTAAAGGAAGAACAAGAAAGGAACATTCAAGCACCATAATTGCTTCTCGCTTTTCGGTACGATGATAAGCACTTTTTTTTTTCTACGTCAGTATATGTGGAAAGAAAAAAAAGAAAAAAAAAACATGAAAAAAATACAGAAATCACCTAGGTAATACCCAAGGGCTATTCTCACATCAACATGTCAATCCATTTACCTGTTTATCTGATAATATTCATCACTTAATTTTTCTTTCTGTCAGAGAGAGATTCTTGTATGGTTACAAGTCACTTTTCATTCTCCCACAGAACACATTAACAGCAGATATAGTCCACAGGTGTGTGGAAGTTAAGGATGAAACCCATTTCTGGTAACTCTTTGATAATACAGTTTATCTAATGAGTCAAGTCTCTTGGGGCTGGAGAATTTAAGATTCGACCTACAAGTTATATAGAAATACTCTACCAATGTGATGTCCCTCCTTCTTTCATTTTATTTTGTCTTTGTCTTTGTCTGAATTTTGCAGAATCCACTGTAAATTGCATGTCAGCACAAATCCAGTGCTTTTATCTTCCCTGACTGATGTAAACGATAAGTGTGCAACATATATGTACAATGAATCTTATTTCTTCCACTAGATTGAATACTGTGCTAACTATTGCATATTTCTAAAATATACGAATCCTTCCTAGAAATGCAGTGAAGGTGTGATGTCCACAACAACCAAGAAACAGCAAGCAGGCGACTTATTCTCACATGGCCACAGAATATGTCATTTCCAAATTACCTCTGGACACTGCCCTAGCAGACCACTCACTGACTTCTCAAATTGGCTACCACTTTCATCATGCTTATATAGTCTGATTTTTCTTCTCTTTTTTTTCTTTTTCTTATTCTTTTTTTTTTTTTGATAATTTCTCACAAAACTGATGCTTTCCCTGTCCTGGATAGGACACCAACATTCTCCCTTGAAGTAAACTGCCTGTAATACTGCACTGAACATCAGCTCTTGATACTGGCCGGTAACAACCTGCATTAACCCTCCGAATACCTCCACCTAAATATACTACGGAGATTGCAATTTTGCAGGTAGCCATCAGTAGTGATGGAGTTAATCATAATGCCCTTTCATTCCAGCTGAAGCATTTTAACCATTGTGAGGACGAGCTGAGTTTGTGATAGCACGCATTTCCCACAGCCACACCTGCCTGAGTATACTCCGGACTAGTCTTCAACAAGTCAATAGTGTGAACACAGTGTCCCCCAGTGTTTTCTCAGAGTTGACTCTGTGAACACACTGTGTAAAGGAGAAGGTACAGTGTGTCCACAAAATGGACTTTGTGAGAATACAGTAGGGGAAAAAAGTCTACGACTCAACACAGTGTGGTCACACAATCCATACTATGAGCACGCTGTGGAAATTGAAGGTTCAGGGTTTGACAGAGTGTGTTTCAAAGAAACAAGTATGTGATCACACTGCGAACACACCGAGGGATACTGTGTTCTTTCTGGCAGAGTAAAGTAACTAGAGTATCGCTACGGCTCTGAATGAAACTATGCCAATCAAAGAAACTTAAATATGCTACTAGATGTACAATCATGATGCCAACAAAAATGAGCTTGATCACACCACGCGAGTACAGTTACTGTACCGAAACAAGAGATACCAAACCAAATAAAACTACTCTCAATAGCATGACTGAACTGTATCATTTCATAAGTAAGTAAGTATATGGCAGATTTAGGCCAAGTATCCCGTGTTGAGCAAGAAATAAGAAGTAGGGGGTTAAAATTACACAGTCTTTTGTTGGTTTATTTTTAATCAATTGATATTGTCTTGTGTTACCTTTTGTCTCGTTGTATCAGGTTGTAAAAGCATAAAATACAAACAATAACAAACAGAATCCCCCCCCCCCAAAAAAAAAAAAAAAAAAAAAAAAGGAAACATGACACATGGAGCATTCTTGGCTGTTGTAACTATGCACACATTGTTTTGTAACTTGCTTAGCAATAGATAATGGATGCTAGTTACCACTCTATTTGGAAAAAAAAACTTAACAAATAGAAAAACAGAAACACAAGATCAATATGCATACACATGCTTATGAACAAAATAAGTCTTTTTTTAATGAATAACATAAATTATATTTATGAATAATGAATCCTATGAAATTTATAACTTTGATGGGGAAAACCCAATATAAACAGAAACATAACATCTATATTCTATGCTTGGGAGCAAATATACTTTGTGTTCAACAGGATGAAAACTTTGAACTTTGCATAACTGAAATGAGTTCATGACACTCTCAAGTTTTGAAGCAAATATGTGACCCGCGACAACGGTTTCAGGCAAAAGTCGCAAGAGCAAATTCCCTCCTAGGCGGGGTACAAAGATTTTGACCATTATTTTTGTCGATTTAGGTTTTTTGCAGAAATCGAATCTTTGATATGTTTTCTACATCTACACTAAATTTCATTGCATAAGACTAAGTTTTTCCTATCGAAAATGGAATTTTAAGCACCCTATGTTGGATCACACTCGTCAGTTTCGAGCTTCTTTCGAACGCCGCGCCAATATCCCCAGCGTTGCTACGGCGCAGGGTCTCGCACGCGATTGGCTGGTGCGTCGCACACATTTACATAATTCGGCTTTCGGAGACACCAGATGCAGCGTTTGGGGAATGCTTTGTCCACGCGTGCACGATTACATCCTCCATTGTTCTTGGTATAGTGGTTTATATACGCTCGCTCTGTATAGTGCGTGCTCTTCGTTTGGCTTTCTATCCAAACTATTCTACCGCAATGCTCGACAACGGAAGTGAAACAAAAATCATGTAGCATAACATAATCGTGTGAAAAGAAAACTACAGTGTAAATATTCTCAAATTTGTCTACTTGTACATGTAGTATAAATTATGACAGCAGACTGACTCAATGGAAGGTAGATGAGAGGAAAGGAGCGGTCACATGTGACCAATTATATTCAAATACTACACGTCAAGTTCGCACCAAACTTACGAGTCGTGTTTGTTTGTTTGTTTTAATTCAATAAGCACCACCGAGCAAAGCAACATTATTATATATGCATGTCTTGTAAAAGCAAAACAAACAGGAAGCGTGACCCTTGTCAGCACTAGCAATTTTCTGCCTTCAAAAGGGTCGCCAATGATAAAGACAAATCAACCACAATGAAAACGCGATTTGTAAATGTGTGGATTCGCCACCGCTCCTGTTACATGCACTCGGACATGGCGTGTGGATGCCATTCCGTAATGCTTGCACCATACACATGTACATGTGCACCATACGTGTAATTATCGTATTCGCCATCTTGAAAGACGTACTGGTAAACAAACCCGAGCGAAACGCATTGTTTTTCGGCTCCATACGCTGAGCTCCGAGGAAGGTGCCCGGGAAATTTGACTCTCTCAGTGAGCCAATCAGAAGGCGATGTGGTTGCTAGAGGCGGAGCTTAACATCAATTGGCACCATCGTACGGATGGGTGATTCTCCCCTCGCATCGCCGCTCGGACATTGTCTTTGAGAAAGAGGTGAATCTTCAAAGCCTGTTTTCTCGCAATTTTGTCAGGCTAACAACTTAAAAAGTGTATTTTATTTCTCTTTCTATGCCCACTTATGGTGCCGAAGAATACAAGTGTTTTATATCAATGCAAAGCTTACGAAATGGGCAATGTGATTCAGTGAAAAAATGAATTTTCAAAATTCGCGACTTTTGCCTGAAACCGTTGTCGCCGGTCACATATGCTTTTTGATAGACAGGAAAAACAAAAACTTTGAACTCATCACGTTTCGTAAGCTGGGTATTAATATTAAACACAACTCTAAAAAAAAAAAACACAAGTACCCTTTATGTAAAAGAGGTTTTTTAGGGTTGCAAAACATTTGAGTTCAAGGAAAAAGCACTTGATTAAAGATGCATAACAAATATCCTGATAAGAGACATATTTACCACTGGTCAGATGGGAAAGAGACATGTTTGTTATAGAGTCGTTCACACATAACCTCCACCGGAAAAAAAGTAACTAAAAATAAAAAAATAAAATAAAAACAGAGAAACAAACATAGATGATAAATGAAGCTTGATAAACACAATGGAACTTTTATGGAAAACAAACAGATAAGGTATTGTTAGTTCCTGTGTCTGGTTAGTTGTAAACAACCGCATTAATTGATCATATGTGAAGCTGAAAGCACTATTGTTCATATGGTCTGTACAATGCCAAGATGATGAGTTATTGAGCCGCATGTAAAACAGTGGCCAGGACTGAAAGAGAAGAACAAAGAGATAAATTCAATGCACAAAAAACCCCAAATTATGAAAATAAATCAGTCATAATCTGCTAAAGATGACAACAGAGATCAATGCTCTCAATAGAGATGATATATGGAGAGAGAAGGACTGAGTTAATGATTCCAGGAAATAACATATTTACGATATGTGACCCGTTACAACAAAAGGTTCTGAAAGTCGGGGGAGAACTATTTTCTGAAAATGACGTGACCTTATTTCCTTATTTTTCCACTTTGATTTTGTACATAACACAACTCATAAAGATGCTCGGTTGCTGAGATATTGGTGATTTTATGAGACCATGTCGAGTGGTCTAGGAAATCAACGTTTCGAGAAAACCAGCTTCAAAGTTTTCTTTCCAACGCATCGTGATCACAGGGAGGTAAGACAGTTTTTACGTCTTGACAATAGAAGGTTTGCCCATAGCAACCGCTCCGCGATGTTCATTCAAGCTTAGCGCCAGAGGTCTACGCATGACCAATCAGTAACAAGGGTGCCACGCATTGACCACTAAGATCACTCCCTCGATGCTGGGGCGGAGTCTATCTGCAGCGCTAAATCCAAATCTTCAGACATGTTTCTGTTCCGTTGGAAGTAACAAAATCATGGCCCAGAAAAACGCTAATTTCTTGCCTTTCCTTTCATCATTTGGATTAAAAATTTCGGCAGATGATAGATGATACATTAGACTACAAAATTATGCCAAAAAACAGAAATACGATTGTTTTGACCGATTTTGATGATTTGACTTCAAACTCAATTTTCTTGGCTCAGCCGTCAGCGACTTTAGGATAATTTTGTTGTGGCAGGTCACATATTATCTCCCAAAAAAAAAACCTCCTTAGAAATAGCCTGTCTAAAAAACCACATTGTATCAAAATGTCTACAACAGCCTTTTTAATGTGTAGGTGGTACAAGGTGTACAATGTTTGGTGAGCAATCCTTTGTTCTCATACTGATGTGAAAGTGATTGGTCAAGGTTTTAGTTTTTCAACAGGAAACATTTCCTGTAATTGGATTTTCTGCCCAAATCAGAAAAGAAGAAGAAAAAAAAAAGCACTTGTAAGTTAAATGCCCTAACATGAAATTTCAATAGAAATTACATTCTCTTTTCCATAAGCAGGGAAAAGGTTATAAAATGGCAAAAGGAAATGATGTGTATGGTCTGGAATCTCCAGCCCTGTCAATTTTGGTCAAGTTGGATGGTACTTTTCATCCTTAAATCCGCTGGTTTTGCTAGGCCTACGTAAGTCCACATATAACACCAGCTTTGCAACCTGATTTCTAACTGTGGTTATGATACTGGTCAAGTTCTGACTTTTGGGGGATTTTTTTGGTATTGCAATAAAAAAGTAAAAAATAATGGTAAATAAATTCATTCTTCCATGAAACTGCTGGTTAAAGTAACAAAATGAATATTTGTCTTTCCCCTTCAGTGTAAAATTCCTCTTGGTTAATTTAAAGCTTACAAGATGGGCACCATGTACGAGGTTGTAAATAGAGTAGAAAGCTACCCACTAAGTCTACTGAGCCTTCAAATTTGAGAATGGAAGAAACCATGACAGGTTTAGAAGCACATGTTCCTTTTTGTTTTGTTTATATTTTGTTTCCTAGTAGAAGATGTAATAAACATCACTACTAGGCTAAATCCTAGGAAGTCGAAGTACAGTATTTCCATAGGATATTTCTCCACCATCATTCCCCCCCCCCCCCAAGTCATCTAAATCTTGAAAAGTAAGCATGACACAAACATCGACGATGAAGTTAATGAGGATAAACCCATGGCACCTGCAGTTGTTGCCTTGGCAACCGGTGATGAGCAATGATGACGCTGCTGCAGCAAAGGGAAGGGAATGATGCGTTACCAGGGAAACAGATTATCTGTTAAAGGGAGGCAGGCACAGAAAGAGCCAGAGTGCTCATGTGGAGAGGATGTTCTCCTTCACAATTGTCCTTACCTCTGTGGTACCGTAGGATAGGTTTTCCTAGATCACAAATGAGTTCATGAGAAACAACAGTGAGCTCACTTGAGGAAGCAAGAAAATATGTATTACCAAAAAAAAAAAAAAAATCATGAGCATGTATAGCAGTGTCCTAATGAATTATATATGCATGTGTACAACACTAAATGTTATCTAACTGCATGTTAATTAAGTTTTTAAAGAATGCATGAATGTAATGACAACTCTGACCTCAAAGACATGGCTACTGATTCCTTTCTCTACAGAAGCTTAAAACATGAATGCAGAAAGCATTGAGGCACCTTGCTCTGTGACAAAAAGACAAGTTCTACAAAGTCACCTAGGGGCCAAGGTGCCTTGTTCATACTTGTGGAGGCATCTTCTTCCAGGATAACAAGGAAGAAGGTGACTTCCCCATACTCTCCTTGGCTTTTTGTTCTACATGATAATGTGAGATGGCAACTTGATAAAACTCTACTAGAGGCACCTTGATCAGGACAACAAGGTAGCTTCTTACAAGTCACCAGGCGCATTTCTCAAATCAAGAAGATGAGATTCCATCTTCTCAAAACTCACCTGGGCACCTTGTTAGAGATAAAAAGGGACTGGCACATTCACGTCTTGGTCAGTTTTAGTATGTTGCCTTTTCACTTGCTCATACTCCCAAAGGTGCCTCGGAAAATTTTTGAGAAGTCCCCTACGCACATTTTTGTCCTACAGAAGGTGCGTTGACAATTTTCAAAATGTCACCTTATCGGCAACATGGCTAAGTTTTCACACCTTTCTAATTCCTTGCAGGACATATGAATAGCCCATACATTCTCACTGCCACTACTACACATACAAAGTATACATAGAATGAGGGGGGAAATGAGGGGAAAATATAAAGAAATTAAAAAATACAACTACACCCTTTGAGCAAGACTAAAATGTCGCTTCCTGTTCGGTACGTCTGCATCATCATTTCCTTGCTACAGATAGATCATCATCTGTCTCACCCGGCTATGACACAAATCTTTATTCCTGAGTCATGTTTAAACAAGGCTGTGTATATCGAGCCTACTCACTGCCATATACAGTTTCACATCTAAATACATCCTACAATCTCAGAGCTACACATCACAATCAGATCTAGCATAATCCCAATCCGCTTCCTTCTCTGATCACAGATACGCTTCACGATGTTGATACTACACCCTAAGACGGATAGATGATACAACTCGCCTTCTAAACTACCCCAAAGGGAACTTAGCAATGCAATAATAGCTGGGTGACTTGCCTGTTCTATATTGAAATTATACTTCTGAGTATAATAGACATCAAGAGTCAACAGTGATCAAACTTTGATTATACCAAAAGTACATGTAGCCCTACAATCCATAAATCAAAATACACTGTAAATCTTATGATATTAATGATGATATGTACTGACATAGTGGTAATAATACAATAATAACTATAAAAAACAAAAAACTTATAATAGTTCTAGATGCAGTTTTGCAAAGATTGCTCAAATTAGACTTAAAGCTTAGGATTTGGCAGTAGGTACACTAGTTTGAATTTCGGTTTAATATCATGAGGAGAGATATAATCTATTATTATGCCTGTGGATGAATGGAAAATGAACACTGTCAAGCCGACATGCAGTATTAGTGCCAACGGGGAGTTGCCCACATGAAATAATACCGTAATTGCCAATAAACTCATTGAAGTGTTGACATTGACCTTTACAGAATACTGATTTGATATTCACCAGATACCCCAGAGTCTGAAGAAGTCACAGGCACCCTTCAACCCATTCAAACATTAGCTCTGAAAAGAGCTCAGTTATTCACCTATTTTCTCCAAAACCCTGATATTCCCATTTTAAATAGACTTTACACCGCTTGCCAGGTTTCACAGGTAAGATGACTCTGTACAATGGCAATTGCATATTGAGGCAATGAATGGTCCGAGAAGAGTTAAGGGGGTATAATGAGGGGGAAAAGAGCCCACCTTTGCATTGTTACATGAACTGTCTACTGCGTTATATGTCCCACATCCAGATGCAAACATCGTATGATCATACAACACTCAGTTGTGGTCAATTCATTCAATGGGCATCCAGAGATACGCATGCAGTATAGCCCCCTCGGTGGGAGTGCATGGAACTTCTCGTCTGGTGCATTATAGCCTTCACGTAGTATCATGTGTACATGCTGGCCGCAAGTTGGGCACAAGCATTCTAATGTCATGAGTTAAGCTAACGAAACCATATTTTATGTGATTCAAAGTTGAACCACAGTTTGAACATTTTTGTCACGAGCCTTGAGATGCAAATCACAAAACAGGATATTCACAAAAGAATACAGAAGTACCATCCCATCTTTATTCTTGCCACCCATGAAAAAAAAGAAAAGAAAAAAACAACAACTAGAGGACGACTGACAAGCATGATACACAATGCTGTCTGGAGGGACAATACTTAGAAAGTACCTACGTCATTGTGGTTATGCACAAGATGTAAACACCTTTTGGTTCAAATGCTGTTAAAAAAGTTTGGGGTACATTTTGTTGTGTACATGCCAAACACTGCAAATACAAAATCTACATGGCGACAAGGTTGACATTGTACAGAGAATAATGTATTGTTTTCTGCAGAAAAGGAAGTATCTGGTATTTGCATGCGCACCACGTCCAACGTTTCACAGAAAATGATTGTGATTTCCCCCAATAAAATATTGGCTCCTACCTCATGCATGTGTGACTATGTCAATATGAAATGTATACTCTGTGCCAGGGCACCACCATATATTGACCTTTCTATGATCGAATGCTATGTAATACAATGACTACTTTTGTATATCGTCGCTGGGGCGACAAGACCTCGTATCTACAAAATGTCAAATGTTCAGGAGAGCAAAAAAACATGACGGCCAAAGCACTGTATCCAATGGGAGAGACATTCCTTCGACATGCTGTGGTGGCTTCATTTTTGGGGTAACACATCTAGGATTTGGACAGGACATCACTTAACTGATTATTTGACCAAAAATGCAAAAAAGTCATTTTCACCAAAATTGCAGATACAGTTTAGGTCTTGTCACCCCAGCAACGATATCTTCATCTCTGTATGAAAAGTATACACTTCCTTGACTGCTACTAAGATATGTTATGGCAAAGACTCTTTTACATGCCTGCTTGAAGGGCTAGGTCAAGATTAGAGCGCTATGGAGTTAGTAGAAAAAGTAATTTTTTGTGTATTTCCTTGTGAAAATTTCTCCCTGAATCTGTATGTAAAGGGATAGAAGTATCTCGTATCTACAAAATGTCAAATGTTCAGGAGAGCAAAAAAACATGGCTGCCAAAGCACTGTATCCAATGGGAGAGACATTCCTTTGACATGCCGTGGTGGCTTCATTTTTGGGGAAAGACATATTGGATTTGGACAGGACTTCACTTCACTGATTATCTGACCATTAATCAAAAAAAGTCATTTTCACCAAAATTGCAGATACAAGGGCTTGTCACCCCAGCGATGATATATATTATGGTGCCACGAACACAGTGTTTGTTCGCTTGTTCAAGAAAACACAGGATCCACAAAGCCACATTACAAAGTATCCCCACATTAAAACTGGGTTTGTAATGATATCATCAGACACCCAAATCCCACACCAATCATTAAAAAAAAAAAAGGAAAGAAGGGCAGGTGATTCCGGACGAGTTGTGGTGATCTCTAAATTGACACTAGACAGGATTTCTGCATGACATGGCTGCACCGATGGCCACAGGTGAACCGCACGACCACACTTATGAAATTAGACACACCAATGATAGGCAACAGTGATTCAGTATTTATTAACCCATTTAAAGATAAGTCCCAAGAATACTCGGGCAGGTGTCTAGATGGGAAATGCGTGTTACAGCAAAATTAGTCCGTCCTCAATGGGTTAAAGCACAGTACTACCACTTCAGAAACATGATTTGGGTGAACACAAAGCATGAGTCAGAAACCATGAGGGCAACTGTACCTTGACACGGCCTATTAATAAAAAACTGTGTGTGTGGTTTCTTGTTATTGACATGGCCGACTAATGACTCCCCTGCTCCTCAACCAATATTTAAACTTTGAAATCATTCTGTGTCTGTTTGTCAAGAGTAACGTTTGCATTGCCTGCAGCTGTGTACGATTGGACAATGAAGCGAATGCAGATTTATGAACTGTATGACAGAACAAAGGAAGATCTATCAATTTTTTATTTGGAAAAAAAAAGGAGGGAAAAACTATTCTTTCTCAGAACACATTAGATGATGATTGATCTACAGATCTATACAGAGACACACACAATAAACACCTGAAGCCGCTCAATCACTCTATTTCCATCACAGGTTTAAAACATGACCTACATAATACATCATGTACCATCTTAACCTAACTTCAGCTACAAATTCTTTATCTTAATTTCCTTTCAGAATCACCCTAACTAACTTACGGCAACCAAACTTAAATAACAAAAAAGAAAGAGAGAGAGAGAGAGAAAAGTCACTACCATAAAAACATGTCTACTGTGGCAAACATTCATGATATTCACTACAGGTCCAGAAGCAGGAAAAATAGCAATTTAACAGGGGAAAAAAGCAAGGGTATTTCAAATCCCAATAATGTTTTGTTGCATTGCCCTCGGTAAAAAAAAACAGGACTGCCTGGGCATCTTATGTATTCCTATCAAATAATGTGTGGAGATATACAAGCCCAAAGGGTACAATAAATGGCAATACTACCTACTGAAATGGGTGGGGGAGGGGGGGGGGGGGTACAGGAAGGGGAGGTGGAAATGGTTGCTGAAGTAGGTAACTCATGATCAAAGCTATACATTAGGAGGCACACATACAAACATCTCTTGCTTCAATATATAATTTCCAGAGGGGTTCACATCACTGGAACAATTCAGCAAGGCTAACGAAAAATCAAATAATATGCCATTTCACAAAGTAATAGTAGAGTTGATCTGAATCATCAGAAACCAACCATATAGCATGCGTACTGTCAGAGTGGGTACTTACTATTTCGTGCAGCGTTTGTATGCCTTGGGCATTCACTACAGTATAAACATTGCCAATGCAGCCTGAACAATTTTCATCATACTAAATGCATGGGTCAAGTCTAACAAGCTTTCTGTTAATATCTGATGTTGTTGCATTGCATTCTTTTGTGAAATGTCCAACCACAGACATATAAGGAATACTACACGTATGGTCAGCATATGAGGGGGAGGGGCGGGTATTATGGAAAACAGGGTGTGTTGTACAACTGTTGATAATGAATTTTTCATGTGTGTAGTCCTCTGATATTTTGCCATGAAACCTTCACGCTGGACACTCACGTATGTAAATGAAGTTTACAGAATGTCAAAACAACCACATAGTCCCATATGTTTGCATCTGTGCAGGGCAATCTGCGGCTAAAAATAAAATAGACGGGGAATGTTGCGGGGCTCTCTGCTTGCCTCAGTCTAGCTGTAAGACACTTCAAATAGCTTCTTACCTTATAAACCATACCTCTTCTCAACAATGAGAACGAGTTTCATGTATTAACTTGAGATAAATACCAAACCACATACTGATACAGCATACGCACAGACAAATGAATGCCTTCAGCTTTGTACTTCAATTCAGGACTGGCATGTGTGGAATGTGAACAATGTATTCTTCATAATGTGTGGAGAGGATGTTGCACTATCTGGCTGACAAACATTCTGGAACTGTCACATTGGATGAGTGGAAATGTGTATACATCGTATGTCGTATGAAAATGTGGAGACCCACAATGACATCTTTGGGGAAAACAAGGAGAATCCACTCTCAGAGTGGTGATCAACTTACATCTCCAAACTATGCACAAGAAGAAGAAGGAGGAGAAGAAAAGAGGGGGCATATTAAACAGAAATTCAATACAGATTATCAAGGAGGAGATAAAACACAAGTGTATGTCAGAAGAAGCAATGAGTTTTTAAGAGGATATAAAATAAAAAGAGGCTTGCTGTCGTAGTTGGATCATCACTAATTGATCTTCATCCGTCTTCAGGGCTACCAGTACTATTAAGATCTCAGATTTCATCAAGGTGGTAGGTCAACTGTGTAAACATATGAAGGGTTTGCTTGCAAAAACCAATAAGTCCATTTTTGAAGATTTTGAAGTACGACCTCTGTCATAACGTACAAAATAATACCTTTTAAATGATACATTGGTCACTACATATAAAGGTATATTTTGGAAGTTATGGTCAAAACAAGCAAAAATTTTCTTATCATTCTCTTTATTTTTCTTGACCTTTAATCGCAAATATCTCCATTTGGCAAATATGGACTTATCGGTTTTTGCAAACAAACTCTTCATATGCACTGCTCACGTATACGTGCTTATGCGATGGGCTATACAAAATGTGTATTACTCCTAAATACTAAAATCGCATGGTGGTACTAAAGTTTGTTAGTATCCATTCCAGGACACGGGGTATCAGAACAGGGGGGCATTTCATGAAGGAACTTGTCGGATAAAATGTCCGACAAGTCAATTATATCCGACAAGTTCAGAGAAATCAGCCAATCAGACTAAAGAATTTCTCATAACTTGTCGGATATAATTGACTTGTCAGATATTTTATCCGACAAGTTCCTTCATGAAATGCCCCCCTGTGTAACTGAAGGTAGCCAAGAGTCAGGGATGCGAACTCTGTAACCATGACTGCAGTATTCTGGGGGTTGAAAAAGCATATTTTGGTGAAAAAAAACAAAACAGTATTTTCAACTTTCCTGCAAATAGACACATGTGCAGTAATACAATGTGGAATTGGGACAAATTTGTTTTCAACAAAAAAAAAAAGCTGATAAAACTGCCCCAACTGCGGACTATATTGTGCGGCGGAATTTCTGTGATCCACTGACCTAAAGTGAAAATTAGTACAGGGGGATACGGGAAGGAAGGAATGATATGTGAGCAAAATAATACTCATCTACAATGTCATTAACATGCAAAATTAACTGACACTGGCCAAACACCAAAAAAGAATAGATAAATAAATGCAGTAGCAAGTCAATCTTGTGCAATTTCCACTCTTACTGTACAGGTCAGAATAACTTTCACCAATTGCAAGAAGTACTTATTCACTTATCATAATCTGGCAAAGCTTTCCCCAAAAAGGTCCTGTTTTTTGCACATTTCCCACGACACATAACTAGTAAGAAAACAGAACACACAACTTTTGTGCTTGTTACATGTTAATGTAACACTATTATATTTTGATTCAGCAGAAATAAAAACATGTGAAATTTACCTTATTCGAGTCAAGCACAAAAAATTACTCATGCAAATATCTCAATTTTTACAGCATGTCCACAATAAGCGTGCTACCTAGAACTCGTATCACTGGGCAAACTGAAGGGTATTACCAGTACTCTGCTACTTATACAACATGTATACGATACTTACTGTACATTTTACTGTACATATTCAATTCGTTTGTTACTTTGTCTCTATTTTTTCCACTCACACAATCACTATTTATTACTGTATTAGAAATACATGCACGAATGCTTAATTGAATGGAAGGACACTACGTATTTGACAGTGTTAACCCAAGTGACAAGCTACTACTCTGTAAGTTGTATGCCATGTGGTATGTACCATAAAAGTTTCTTTACCTCTAATAGCTAGCTGTATTGATTACTGAGTTGCGCCACAATCAAGACTGTCCCAAATTCTTTAATGACATCCAAAACTCAAAGTGGTACGCACATGAGCGGACAAACTTCGTTACTGCATCTTCTCAGTCCCATGTATATATATATATGTATGTATGTATGCATGTCTTCTGACTGACTTCTAAAACTTGTTTGCTTTTCTTGCAAAGACATGTCTTCACTTCACACAGTAACACTAAACGAAATGCTAAAATCAAGGTTTTTTTTTGGGGGGGGGGGATGTGGGGGTTGGGTGGAAGAACAAGTCACAGTAAGGTGCCACACGAATCAGTAGTGGGACAGATTGCAAAGTGAACAGCGCCATCTGTTACATGATGGGAGGAATATTAGTATGGGGTGAACAGAAGTTGGGAGGCTTGAACGAAAAAGCTAGGAGAGAATTTTGAATTCTTACCTCACTGCCGGTGAGTTTGCCAACGTTGTTGGTGCTGGCAGTGCGGATACTGCAGAGGAAATGGGAAGGAGTGAAAGAATTAAAAAAAAAAAAAAAATCACCAGTTTTATCATGGCAATAAAGTGTAAAAGGCAACAAAACTACTAGCATGGGGGCAAATACTAGTTTCACACCTCCTCGGCCATTCTTGACGTTATATTTTGATGAAGTTCTGATTCTGTCAACTCACTTATTTCTCCTCTAGTTTTCATGTGTCAACTACACACTATCAGTATTTGACATTTGAATTATCTTGAAACAATGTGTATCTTTTCTTAGACAAAAGAACAAAAGATATATTTTTCTCTTAAAACTAGAATTATCACTGAAGGTGATTAATACCCCCGCCCCTAGTGTCGCTTTATAGTATGTGTTGTCATGAGGGCAATGACGTTAATACCAAGTTTGTGCACTTGTCGAATTGGAAACAGAATAATTTTAGTTTACTGTACAATTACAGAGTTGACACTGAGTCCCACAAGGTTCGGATAAAAAGTGTGGTTACCATGGCAATGCATTGTCTGATACAAACACAAGGGACATTTTGCATAACTACACTTAAAGACCATCATACACACCAAACTTGACCTTCATAGCTTGAATGGTTTATTTTGATACAAAAATGAGTGGTTACCATGGCAACACATTTTCCTTAAACTAACACATTGGTGTCTTGCAAAACTACACTTCTAGATCATGATACATACTAAATTTGACTTTAATTGCTTGAATGATGGAAAAGTTATTCGATCTGCAAGGTTTTGGTAAAATTGTGATTACCATGGCAACGGTTTGTGTGACAAACACAAAAATTATGCGTTCCACATCTATACCTCAGGGCCATAATGCCTACCAAATTTGGTTTCAATTGCCTGAAAACTGTGGAAGAAGTTCACTCCACAGGATTAAAAAAAAAAAAAAAAAAAATGTGGTTACCATGGCAACGCACTGTCCAATACAAATACAAAGGACATTTTGCAAAACTACACTAAAAGAGCATCATAAACACCAAATTTCACCTTCATGGATTAAATGGTTCAATTTGATACACAAATGAGTGGTTACCATGGCAACACATTTTTCTTATATTTTAATACAACACATTGGTATCTTGCATAACTACACCTCCTGATCATCATACATACTAAATTTGACCTTAATTGCTTGAACAATGTGGAAGTTATTCAATCCACAAGGTTTTGGTAAAATTATGGTTACCATGGCAACGCTTTGTCTGACAAATACAAAAATTATGTGTTCCACATCTATGCCTCAAGGCCATAATGCCTACGAAATTCGATTTCAATTGCTTCAAAACTGTGGAAGTTGTTCACTCACAAGGTTTCAAAGAAAACATACGATTACCATGGCAACGCTTTGTCAAGTACAATCACAAAGAGTGTCTTGCATAACTACACCTATAAATCATTATAGACACCAATTTTGAAATTGATTGCTTAAATACTATGGAAGTTATTCAATCCACAAGGTTTTGGAAAAAGTAATGGTTACTATAGCAACGCATTGTCCGACAAACACAAAAAACATGTCTTGCACATCTATACCTCCATATCATCATTTACCCTAAGTTTCATTTAAATTGCTTCAAAACTGTAGGAGGAGTTCGCGACGCAAGATTTTACAACAGACCGACCGACCGCCCGCCCAACCGCCAGCCCGACCAACATCACGGTGATTCCCATATATCCCCTTCACACTACGTGTGGCGGGGGTATAATCAAAATTAACAGAAAAGTTTTGAGCAAAAATAACGTGGCAGGGGTGTTTCTATGTTGATATATTACACAACCTACCAAGGGGGAAAGACGGGGGTACTGCACCATGGATAATATGGTTCATGCATACTACAGCTGGTGCCAAACTGTGCACAAGATAAGAGAAAAGATTGTTCTGTTTTATTTTCTGAAGACCCACCCATGTAACATCCATAAAGTGGAAGGGGCTTTTCATTCCCATTCACCCCATCCCCCGCCCCTTTTGACTATCACCATGGCAACAGTACTCACCAGGCATACAAGAGGCAGATTAGCCAGACGGCAAAGCTGGCCCAGTTCTCCGCTGAGCCTACGTTCGAATCCACAGCCGTGGCATTGACTTGATTGTTGATGATCTGATCGAGGCTGGGGTTGCAGGCTGGGCAAGAACGAGGACAGATAAAAGCACAGATAAAATAACAGATTAAAGCAGGTTTTAGGAACGCATCCAAATTCACAAGTAATCTAGTACTGTATATGTCAAATATTTTGCGAGGTTTTTATTTTTTGCGAGTCAGGTGCTATTTGCGAGAATAATGACTCCAATTCCGACATGAATGTGACATACGCATATGATGACATAAATGGTACCCTGGGGTACCAGAAAAAAATCGGCCATTTTGTTGAATTATTTATTATTTTTTAGGGCTGTACCCTGGGTTACCAAAAAGTGGGAAATTAATTTTTTTTGTGTGTGATGAATTCTTCAACATTCAATTATGGCCATTGTTCTTGTAAAAAAAAACCCTCTTCATCCTGTAGTTTTCTCAATTAATCCCTTGTTAACGTTATGAGTAACTATCCCCGGCGTCACTGGCCTTCTGAAACACCTCCAGAACATCGGCGGCCCCTTCCTTCCCCAACTTCCGAGTGGCGCGAAGCCTCGCGTTTTCCAGCCTCTCCTCTCTGGAAATTTTCCTTCTTTTCCGGCCCTTTCCTTTCAGTGCGGCATAGCCCCCATCACCTGCTGGCATTTTTGCAGCTTGATCCTAATTGCGAAAGGATATTTTGTTCGGCACAAAGTGCACAAAGCTTACAAAATTACGGGATCGAAACTACGTCTACGAGATCGTAACTTTGGCACAGCTAGCGGGCTATTATAATAGTGCGTGTAGTCAGTGCATGAAGCGCTATACTGAGTATCGCACCATACCACGGGTCAGTACAGTGCGCATACGTAATGCAGTAACTCTGCGGTTGTACTCGAGTGAACGTGAGATGGCGCTACACAACGTGGTACCCCGGGTTACTACGATACCCCGGGGTAGCGCGTGGTGCATCATATACATATCTCACTTCAGTACGGTACTTCAAGAGCGCAAAATTTATGCACTCGCGAAATCGTCTAGAAGTCCAGATTCACAAAGATTTAGACTTGTTAAATAAATGGTGTATACAGTATTATATGCATCACATGCACATTCTGCATTTCATACCAGCTAGCCACACTAAATAGACTGTTAACTGTCAAACAGAAAGAGACAGACATACAGAAAAACAAACAGAAATACTAACAGACAAATAAGCTGCGGTCACACTGGCAAAAGATTGCGAAGTTAAAGGTCACTATCTTTAGGATCCCGAAGTTTTGTCAATGTGATCGCAAACTTCCCAAGAAACTTCTCATGAAACTCTTCGCAACACCTCCCATGAAATGTCATAATCATCCACTACTGTCCAAACTACCACAAATGTCATAACATGTCAACCAAAAATGTCATAACATGTCAACCAAAAATGTCAAAATCTGATTAACCACAAATGTCATAACATGTTGACCACAAATCTCAAAATTTCTAGTTTTACTGCAAATGTCATAATGCGTCTACCACAAATGCCAGAACTCATTGCTTAAATAATGAAAAATAGTGAATTATACTGTAATTTGATCAATGTTTGTCCGTCTGCCTGTTAAATGGGATGAAACTTGGTGGGTGGCTAAAGGTTGATCCCAGAATTACCCACAAATGTCATAATGCATCAACCACAAATGTCAAAACTCATTGATTGCATTATAATATTAAAAAAAAAAACACAACAAAAAACTCAGAGAATCACACTATAATTTGATAAATGTTTGTTCATCTGTCCATCTGTCTGTCTGTTAAATGGGATGAAACTTGGTGGGTGGCTGTAGGTGGATCCCAGCATTAACCACAAATGTCATAATGCATCGACCGCAAATGTCAAAACTTGTTGCTTGCATTATAATAGGGCCATTCTCCGATAAAGCGTGCAAAACTGCGATTTTCGTGTCGCCAGCATGTTTATACAGTTTGAATCGATATTTTGTCCCTCAGAAATCAATTTTTTTGCTTAAATTCATCTGAGGGGTCAGACCTGTAAAATAAATACCAATAAAGCTATTGGGACGTCCGGGATAATATTAGAATTATGATTCGAAGTTTGATGTAACCCTAAAAACCCCATGTCGCCAGGACAGGAAGTGTTCATATAACAAGTTGTTACTTGTTAACATATCATTCAGATCAAATCTTTTGTACCTCATTACATTGCCCCTCGAGTGCCTGAATGAAAAATAATATTACATAACAATATGATGTTTTGAGATTTTTCTAAGAGATAATTTATATCATGTCGCCAAATCGCAGTCAGATACGTTACCCTTTTTTCAGACTCTTGAGAGAAGATCAAAGAAATGCCGCATGGCAGTGTAATTTCGTGTGTTAAACAAAGTCAACCTAACGCATACATGGAACCATGATTTATTCATTGAATCTCTAGTTACAAAATAAATATACTGATCCGAAGCCGCGGAAGCCTCATGTTACGATAAGCTGACATCAGATACGTTACTTAAACTTTGATTCATTTTGAAAAAAGTATGCTGTAAATAAAAACGAAGCTCAGATACTTTTGAATACTTTAGGCAATGATTAATCACGCAACAAAAAATTTTTGAGAAAATGAATATTTTAGTAGATAATAATATGAGAACGGTAACGGCACATCAGATACGTTACCATCAAAAGTGTCAGATACGTTACCAACAAAATAGAAGGTTATCCGCGCTTTTGCGCGCGGATTTAACCGGTTTACAACGGGCTCTCTTGTTATGACTTGCTAAAAGGATAGTTCTAAGAGGAATTAGGAGTTTATTTGAAGAAAATCGGTTTTGAAGTGGCCGATGTCCAATATAAAGTAAAAGAAACAAAAAAGTAAAAGAAACAAAATGTGGTGGCTCATCTCCTTTTATTTGGACATCTTTCTTGTACTTTATTTTGGACATCTCAGTCACTTCGGGGCTGTTTTCATGAAGTAAATACTTAATTCTTCATATAGTTATTATATGCTGTAAAGTATTTCGTGTAAGTGGATTTCAATTATCTTGCAAAAGGTTAAAACCTATACTCATCTAAACCAGAAATGTACTATCACTTATTGTGGCATTTACAAAAAGTGCCGTCAGACATGTTACAAATTCATTTTCTTTTAGCTTTGTTGTGTTTGTGTGTGTGCCTGTGTGCGTGTTATGTTCCACAATAACATAGAAAGACTTTAGAGGCTGAGTTTTGGTACCCACCTTTTTTTTTCAACTTCACAGCAAACGCAACTACATGAACAGTCTACCTTTCATTATTACCTTTCATTATAATGTTGCATCTTATTTACATAAAATGGGGTTGAATAGTATTATGGTTAAAGTCAAGATCACTCCCTTCGTTGCAGGTTTATGTTCTGAAAATATCGATAGGAATAGATGTCTAACAATTTCTAACGTTTTGCATCAGGTTTTTGAATCATATGTTTGAGTGATCGGGGTTTGATGTAAATTGGTAGTTTATTATGTCAATAAACATAAATACTTTGTCAGATACGTTACTATCGCTTATTGGTTCTTCAGACCTAATTTGTTACAGACAGGAACAAAGGAATTTGAATTTATATTTATCACTTGCTTATATCTTTTCCAATTTCATTCTTACCATCTTCCGTGTATCATAATAACAAAATTTCGGAATTATATCAGAAAAGAAGCATTGTGGAATTGTGCCTGCTTGACTCGTATTTTACGTACATCTCAAAGTTTTATTGAAGAATGATCTAATCTTCTATCGATGACGAGAACATTTTTTTTACGTTTAGAAGTGCTGTGTTTTAACGAAAATAATCATATTGTGATTTTCTTACAAGTTAAAATGAATATATTGGCATGATTGGTGTTGGGTTTAAAATTGTATACTAACGGAACGTCTGATGCGTCAGATACGTTACCACACACCGTTCTGCTTTCGATCCGAAATGTATTTAATCTGACAGAGATGTTTCCTGGCATTTGCTCTTTATGAGAGGTATAATACTTGTTCATAAAGTTGCATACATAATCAATGAGATTATTGTTGTAATTCAAATGCAGGTAAAAAGTTAGATTAGGGAAACGTATTTCAAGCCAAAATATGTACATGTTCTTGATTTTTATTTAGCCTTCATTTTATAGATTACGATCATTCTTATTACAGATTAGATCAAAGCTGACTCCAAAATGTTTCAACGATGCTTGTAGATGTTTAAGCTGGTAGTTTTACATTATCATTGCCATTTTAAAGCAAGAAATAAGCAGACAATCAACAGTTTTGTGATGCTACCTCTGGTAACGTATCTGATATTTGGTTTTGATAATAGTGATTATGCAAAAAAAAAGGACTCTACGTTTGGAAATGTTTCTAGGAAAAGTATGGGCTCTCAAAAATCACCCATTGATTGTTTTGTATTCCTAAGGGATTGAAGTTTCTGAAATAATAAAAAATAAATGAAATCTCTGATGTTGATTTTTTGTCATTTCTACAACGGTAATTGCACGCTTTATCGGAGAATGGCCCAATAATGAAAAAAAAAGAAAGAATCATACTATATTATGATTAACATTTGTCTGTCTATCTATCTATAAACTCGCTAGCCAGCTAGTTAGATAGATAGATAGATAGATAGATAGATATATAGATTAGATAGATGGATGGAAGGATGAATAGATAGATCAGATGGTTGAATGGATGGACGGATGGAAGGATGGAAGGATAGATAGATAGATAGATAGGATAGATAGATAGATAGATAGACAGATAGATAGAAAGATAGATGCCAGTATCTTGATAGATAGATAGATAGATAGATAGATAGATAGATAGACAGATAGATACACTGTAGATATATAGATAGATAGATAGGATGGATAGATTGCAAGAGGGAATTGACAGAGGAATATAACACACAGACATTCAGCGAGAAGAAACTTACTCCTATCTGGGTTGTTGCTCATGGCAGACCAGGTCAGATAGACGATGTACAGGGAGATGACTGCAGACTGAAGCAGGCCGGAGCGTGGCATGGCTGGTGGATGGGTCAAAGGTCAAATGCTTGCATTTATTCATAAGCATTTTGTATACTTCATCAGATCTCTTTATCAGTAAAAAACTAGATATGTCGCTACAGCGACTGGTTATACCCCCGCCAAACAACATTTCATAAGCTTTGGTCAAAACAACATTTCATAAGCTTTGGTCAAAAAACTGAGGAAGTAGTTAAATCCGCAAGATCTTTCCTTGATCTTCTGCCATTAATATGCCGTTACCCTGGCAACATACTTTCGGGTACTGTCGAAAAATGCGTCTTGCACATCTACAACCAAAGGCACACATCTGTACCAAGTTTCATGGAAATTGGGCAAAAACTGAGGAAGTAGTTTGCAACACAAAATTTTCCATCATTTTGGCTCATAATATGTGAGCTGTTACCATGGCAACATACTTTTTGTCACTGTCAAGAAATGTGTCATGCTGACCTATATCCTAAGACAAACATTCAATATGAATTCCATGAGAATTGGAAGAACACTGATGAAGCAGTTTTGCCATGAAGCATTTTGCCCTATATTTTACCAATAACATGCCGTTACCATGGCAACGCACTTTTTGCCACTGCGGAAATATGTGTCTTGCACATTAACATATTCAGATGAACATCTGTACCTAATTTCATAAAAATTGATCAAAAACTGTGGGAGGAGTTCGCAACGCAAGATTTGTACCCATTTTTGCCCATAATATGCCGTTACCATGGCAACGTTCTTTTGAGTACTGTCAAAAAATACGTCTTGCACATCTACAACCCAAGGCACACATCTGTGCCAAGTTTTATGGGAATCGGTTGAAAACTGAGGAAGTAGTTCGCGACGCAAGATTTGCAACGGACCGACCGCCCGACAGACCACCCGACCGACCGCCCGACCGTCCGCTGATTCCTATATACCCCCTTCAAACTTCGTTTGGCGGGGGTATTAAAAACCCTAACCCCTATCATCCCCCCCCCCCCTTCAAAAGAACAGACACTTCATACAGAAAAATCAGCTGTAAATGGCAGATAAATGCTTTAAAGCCTACCTAGTAAATACCGATATAATCTTTTCTATTAAAGACAGGTTTGTCAGACTTCACCGAGTTACAAATGAATGTGATCATCTTTAGTCCTGTGGCTTTCAGTGCCTTTACCAAGCAATCCAGCTCTCAGAGAGCAGAGCAAACAATTTTCTTTTAACCCATTCCATTCTGAATTCTGAAATGCCCATAGACTTCATACTCAAGCCACCAGGTTCCCATACGGAACGGGTTAATAACAACTATGAACCCCAAAATACACACATTACATAAGTTGACCAATCTATTGCACCTACAGCCTACATGTCGTTGAAAAAAAGCAAGTGAGGGAAACTTCAGAAACCCGAGTGAACTTTGACCTTCGATTCCATTTTGCCTGTCAGGTGGCAGAAAGATACTTTCCTTTCCTTTTCTTTGCTGCTTCCCTCTCTTCTTTTCCTTGATTCTTTGGTTGCCTTTTTTATTCCAAGTTAGGGAGGTTGTCTTTATGCACAGCCACCTTATATACAAGATTTAACAGTACAGTTGAACCTCTCTTATCCGGCCTCCCTTTATCCGGATCTCTCTATTATACGGACGCAATCTCGCCGTGATTTTTTTTTTAATAATTACGGGAGGAAAGGGGGATTCCCAACTCCTTGAGATCTCCTACACAAACACAAGGAATTACATATACTTGATACATTTCTTAATAATTATTTAGGTAAATCATCCCAAGAATTTATAAAAAAAAATGATTTCATTCTTGCAAACACGAACCTCTATTTTGGGGTCTGTTACTGAGTGTAACAATGAAAAGGTTGCAGTATACACATTACTACATGTGGTACTACAATGGGCTACATCAGTACAGGCTACATCAGTACATGTGTATGTATATGTACATGTATAAAGCATTGAGTCTCCCGTATCCGGCCAAATCCCTTATCCGGATGAGCCCCGGTCCCGACTTGTCCGGATACGAGAGGTTCCACTGTATCTTCTGGAAAGACTAACTTGTAGAAGAGAAAGGGGGAGGCATCATATTCTACTGGTACATTGGTGGGGGGGGGGGGGAAATAGGGATGGAAGACTCACCATCCTGGACTTTGGGCAGCACTGAAATGATGGACATGGCGATGCAGAGGATGAGGGCGAAGCTGATGAAGAACTTGTGGAGCGAGCACTGTCCCTGTTTGGGGTAGAGGAGATTGATTGTATAATTCCGAGTGGCTTATCTGTTCTCATTTAATGCATAGGAAGGCATGAAGCAACAATAACAAAAAAAACCAACAGAACAAACTAGAAATGTCGCTATGGCGACTGGTATGCCTCCGCCATAATGCATGATTCTCCTAATAGGTCTAGATAGTACATGTGGACAATGTGTGATTGCATTTTCACAAAATAGGCAAAATATTAAAATGACAAGTTTGTCACAAATGTGTTGAATGTTCACCTTCCTTGACCTAGGTTTAATTGGATGAATAGGAGAGCATGTATTTGGGACGAGGTAATATGCCCCGTCAAAACATGATACACATGTACACAATACACATAAAACACATAAACATACACAACAGCAGAACAATGACAGATAAGTAAAAACAAAAATTGCTTCTGCTATGGGGCATGTCGTTAATTATTCCCCAATGTTCACACATTCACAAGCACAGCTGGGGGACAAGGTAATTACAACCCACTGTCACTGAATGATCTAAAGAGGACGGTGAACTGATCTCGTTCCAATCTCTGGGTCACACTAGCCAATGCTTGAAGTCTCACCCCTGAGCCAATGTAGTAGACGTAGAAGAGAACTATGCCAGTGAGTGCCGCCAGGTACATAAAAACGGTGGATGACATCAGAGCTATAATGGTAAAGACAAAACAATAGAAAACAAAGAGAGAGAGAACTTCCTCATTATCATAAATGTCCTGTTTGAATTTTACAATTTGAAAGGCATTGGAGGACAGTATTCACAAATGTAGTACTGTAAAACGAGGAAAGTTCGCATGCATTTTAATTTCGCAAATTTCGCGAGTGCTAAGATTCGCGAAATTATAATGTACATGAAAGTTCTTGTCTACACTATATGCATTGAATTGCAAGGTAACTCGCAAAAATTTCATGCCCCAAAAAAGACAGTCGGCTCCAATTCGTGAAAATTTCATGCCGGGAAAATATTGTGTTTTACAGAAATTAGTTTTCAGAAAGCACAGACTTTTATCTGGGGTATGAATACATTGTGCACAGCAGGCCAGTCGAGCACAATATTTCAGTTCATGAATGCTCTTTTCCCAAGTGACTAAGCTGTTCCTTATTCCCGGACAACAAAAGGGAAAGAAACTCCCAAAATAGATCTTATCGCTTGTGGGATTTGCGATTGGATGGGACCAAAGGGAAAGTTCTTCCCAAACAAATAAGTGGATTCAGGAAAAGCAGAACTGAAAGATGGAGAAAAATTTGTTATGATGATGCAAACATTTGAAAGGGAATGGCAAAGTTGTGGGCTAAAGGATATGTCATACTGGTGAGCAATACAACTATAAACAGACAAGAAAAGACAGTACTACACACCTATCTCAAAGAGTGATGTATACTGAAGCACCTAGACAAATCTGAATTAGAGAAATATCTTGATAGCTTGAATTCAGAGACATGATAATAAATCATGTTTACATAGGAATAACTGCACTAAAATCATATACTGAAGATATGATTTCCAAGCTTCATAATCAATTGGGAATGTTTTTTTCTTCCATAAAAATATAATTGAAGCAATTAGTAATGATTGTTATTTTAATTCAATACAGAAAGCAAACTTGTCAACCTCTCACCTTATAATAGGTGAAGGGAACTATTAAAAAAAAAATATAATAGTTGTTTCTGGGATTTGAAACGGTGACTTTCGGATATTTGTTTTGACTAGGAGGGACACTTACCACAGTACCAGCCCTTGTTCTCGCTTTCCTCCATGCGACCGACCCAGTTCTCGTTCCAGGAGTGGGCAAAGTCAACCAGGAGCACCAGCTGGATAATGATGAAGGCGAAGGCTCCCACCATGCCGAAGTACATGAATACTGTCGGGTGCACAGAGCAGCAAAATCGCAATTTCAACCCCTTAAGTCAATCTTCTTGAAATGTTTCATTCAAAACGATGCTCATGGGTTTTTCACAAGAACAAAGGAATAATGAGATTCTTGGCTATGCAAATTTTAGATACTGCTAAAATTTGAGAGAAGACTTTGAAAACACTATCCTAAACCTTGGTATAAATGGGTAGTTTTTCAAACTTACAAAGAAAGGAGAATCTGGTGTGTATGTAGAACTAGATTCCACTGTCAAAGAAATACTGAAAATAAGGAAAAGTAGAAATTACGCGGTGCGTAATATATGTCCCCGCCGGAAGTGTAAATCTTTGAACTGGCATCAATGAGTGTAGAAGTTTTTAAGACCTCACCTAGTGCCATCACATATTAAGCAAATGGAATCGAAATAGGGTTAGAAATGGCGAAGGAGTAGCATTTTGTAGCAAAATGTACAAATTAGGTCAAAAATCAAGGTCAAAGGTCAAAGAAGTCAAAGGTCAAAATTCTGTGTGGAGGTTTTGAAGCCCTCACCTAGTGCCATCACATAAAGCAAACGGAATCGAAATCAGGTTAGAAATGGCGAAGGAGTAGCATTTTGTAGCAAAATGTACAATATAGGTCAAAGGTCAAGGTCACTGGTCACAACTGAAATTCTGTGTAGAAGTTTCACAGCTCCCATGTAGTGCTATCATATAAAGCAAACAGAATCAAAATTGGCTCATAAATGACAGAGAAGTAGCAAATTGAACATTTTGATCATAAACAGACGCACACACACACACACATACACACGGACACACACACACACACACATGGACACACACACGGACACACACACGTACGGAGCCCGTTTCAAAGTCCCCTGCTCGAACTCGTTCGGCGGGGACAATTACTCAACTCTGGCCAATAAACTGAAGAGTAGCATTCAAGACAACTCTCTCACAAAAGACAGTGCAAAAACAAAATTCTTCAAGTGTTTGGACTGGAATCGGAATGAAAGTTATGATGGACAGGTCACTACTTTCTTCGCACTCGTAACCACCTCCCCTTTAACCCCCAATAAAATTGACAAAACAAAAAAGCAAGGGAAAATATTGGCCAGATGAATTTGTTTTATGGAGGAAATGACACCAAAGTCAGGATTGAGGAGCACCCTATGACTTGGGCAAACTATCTGCGATGATTCATCCAAACATAGCTTGAGGAAAAGAAGATACATCTGTGCATGCCTAATTATAATCCATGCTATATCTGCTTTTTATTTATTGCTCATCAAAATGTATTAATGTACTATAAAACACGAAATGCTCATGTGTATTTTGATATTGAGAATTTGCCAGAGCCAAGATTTGCGAAATTAAACTGCAGGTGAAAGTTCTTGCCGACACCATGCATTGAATGTCACTGGCAATTTGCGAAAATTTCATGCCACGAAAAAGGCCATCAGCTCCATTTTATGAAAATTTCATACTGCGAACATTTTGCGTTTTACAGTAATGCAAAGTATCCATACATCTAAATAAAATATGCTAGAACAGTCCACCCAGTCATGAGTGCAAGACTCATGCACTGCATATGTGGTAATCAAATCAAACCAAATCAAATTAAATCAAATCATGACAGAGACACAGTTGAGTTACCTTGCTCAAAAGCTCCACCTGGAATAAAGAAGCCAGCCACGCAGAGACCCGTCATCACAAGGAACTTGAAAAACCAGAATCTGTGTAGAAATCACGATTTTAAGACACAAGCTGATATTTCAGATGCACAAGAAACAGATCACTAAACAGCAGGCAAGAGCAGACAAATTGCAGTTCTACACTAACGCATACTTGCAACAATCATGTTCACACATAGCTTGGATGGTCTGAATTCTCTAATTACCAGAAGTACATAAATCTTGTATGGGATCAAAATCTACATAGGGGAAGTTCAAAACTGATAATAACTGCATTAAAGTGATACTGGAAAGAATCAAATGCTGAAGAGAGAGAGAGAGAGTCCAAGGCAAAAATTGCTACACAAAGAAGAGTAAATTTCTCAGATATGCTGCTCAAGTTAGTCTGTCCAACAAACCCTTCAATTCAGGAACAACACACACTACAGCACCAATAAAAACATACACAAATCATTCAAATCTATTATCTGTATAGCCATTTCGCAAAAACCTTTAGTGTTACATTATTGTATAATTCCCTTGCCCTGTTAAGCACCCCCCCCCCACCCCTTTATTTATTTATTTTTATTTATTTCTTTAATTTTTAATTTTTTTTTTTTTTTTGGGGGGGGGGAGGTTCATCAAACCTTACCCGTTCTGGATTGGCGCTCGCGGATCTCTGCTATTCTTGACTTGAATCATGATCAGCCCCATGAGGAAGAAGAATGACGCCACACCAAAGCTGACGCGGTAAACAGAGCGGTAGCCGGTCAGCTTGGCGCAGACGTCAGCCGGGATGAGCTGGTTGACCCCATACGCACTTTTGCACAATAAGGGAGACTGCCGTGGGGAAGGAGAAGAATGAGGGGTAAGTGATAACTCTAATGAATCCACGTGCATCTTGTACATGTGGTCCAGAGGTGGTGAACTTGGGGTTGTCCCCTTCACTGACGGGAACTGCTAGATCCCCCATTCATTCATCAGTGCAAACTGTATTCTACACTACAATAGCATGTATGCATCTTGAGCACTCTGCAGAGTGGATTTGGCACAAAAGTTTTATTACTACAATTACAGTTGTGCATGATTCTCTGGACCCATTCTATAATATCATATGAATTGTCTGATGAGGAACAGACAGCTTGTTTTCCCGTCCTTGTTTTGTTTTCTTTCTTTTTTCCCCCACATTTTTGCAGCATCCACAAGTAAAAAAAAAGAAAAAAAAAAAGAAAAGACCCCTGGAAAACTTATGATAAAACTTCTCCAGTTTATGCGTTTGTCTCCATGAGCATCACAAACAAAGGTGTGTGCCCACTAGGTGAGCCAGCCAGTAGTGCAATAGTGGCTCTAAATGGCAAATTGAATACCACGCTGCGGTGCCTACCTGTTTCAGGGCATCGTCGACCTCTGGGAGGAGGAACACAGCGGACGTTATGGCTCCGACCAGCAGGAAGAGGCCATACACGATCCTGGTCGAGGTCGAGTTCTTGCAGGACGGGCATGCCGAGCAGCAGCAGGAACAGGCTGCCGACGTGACGCAGCACGCCAACTACATCATCGCAGGAGACCGGAGAAGCAGAGGAGGATGGGATGACAGAGGGACATTCAAAAATAAAAAATGAAAGGAATTAGAGGACAGAACAGCATCATCTCTGAAAGGAATTAGAGGACAGAACAGCATCATCTCTGAAAGAAAATTTTACCATCTCCTAAACTGCCACAAATGGTATAGTTTTGGTTGAGAAAGGTCTTCAGGTTTCCAACATTTTTTGATGATGATTTTTTGAGACAATGAGAACTTATGAATTGTGAAAGAGCAGTCCCAAGTATACGCCTACTCGGGCGTGTTATAGCAAAAATCAGCCTGTCCTCAACAGGTTAATTATGATTTAAAGATGGGACCCACCTTTTATTATGATCGTTTTATGTGACTTTGTTGGTGAACCATTTCAGCCATGTCACAACCGATTTTCATCAAATAAACTTTGAATTCTTCTCGAGTCTTTTAAAATTGAATGCCTTCTATAACATTTGATTTTGATAAAATGGTTTCGAACATTAGGTCTACAATTGTAGACCCTCTATGGTCTATCGTGCAAAGAGTTACCAATTATAAAGCTGACTCCTTATCTCAACCAATCGATGTCTATGTACTAACGCCAACGACAACGTTAGAATCTAACGTTAGACTTCGGCTGGACTTAGTCTTCCTACTCTTAGACCAAAATGTAGACAGTGTTATTATATGTAACACTAACTACACGCAGCCGCTGTCGCGAAGCGACGCGGCTGCACCTGTATTCCTTCGCAGACGTTGTCATTTTTCAGTGTGGTTGTGCGACTCCTTCATGAATATCTTTATTAATCATGGAAAACTAAAATACAAGGAATTATCGTAATCTATGATAATCATTCAATAATCGGTATGCGATTTTTTGTTTAATTACGTCAAAAACTCACCGAAATCTGTGGCTGAAATCAGGTCTGTAAACGTCCTTATTGCTTCACTCCTCATCTGCGTGTTATTTGAATGGCATTCACTCTCGTATACTACAACGTACAACGTAGGTAGTCGGAAAGCTAGAGGGCGCCTCTCCGACTACCTACGTTGTACGTTGTAGTATACGAGAGTGAATGCCATTCATAATAACACGCAGATGAGGAGTGAAGCAATAAGGACGTTTACAGACCTGGGGCCCGTTTCATAAACTTGTCATCAGTGACAAGTTGTCATAGATGTGACAAGCTACTGAAATCCTTGCATCTGATTGGCTGAGAGCAAATTTGTCATAGAAATGTGGCAGTTGTCACTGATAACAAGTTTTATGAAACGGGCCCCTGATTTCAGCCACAGATTTCGGTGAGTTTTTGACGTAATTAAACAAAAAAATCGCATACCGATTGAATGATTATCATAGATTTCGATAATTCCTTGTATTTTAGTTTTCCACGATTAATAAAGATATTCATGAAGGAGTCGCACAACCACACTGAAAAATGACAACGTCTGCGAAGGAATAGAGGTGCAGCCGCTGTCTCTACAGCGGCTGCGTGTAGCTAATCCTAATGTTACACTTAGGACCTACTTAGACTCTAACCGTTAAGAGTGTTTTCTCGTTTCTTGTACCTTGTCTAATGTGAGAAACCAGCATCCCTTCAAAACTAACATCATCGTACCCACCAGGCCAATAGATAAGCCATTAATATCACCTGTAAAACTATGTTCCCTTTAGGCCTATGCCATGGTAGTAGTACATGTGTAACGTCAGTTAGGTAGGGTCTATGTTCATTTTTAAACACTTGTTTTGATTCGTAGGAAATTGTACTGACTACTGCACTGCCTTAACAGTGCTTAAAATTGTATTATCCGTTCTCAACTCAGCTCAGCAATCATAGGACAGTATTAACTCGCTACACACAACAGTCATGACAGTGTTGTTTGTTTACTGCGCAATCCAATTGCTTTATTTGTCGGTGTAGTAGAACCACTAGAAACTCTACTGTAATTTACGACACGCTATTGTAGCTAGTGTGATGTAGTGCGATGTACGGTACGAGTGCTACGCTAGCTACGGTACGAATACTGTACACAATTGTGACTTGATGCATTTAATGTTAACCAACAACTCACCGCTCCAAGTCCGCAACACATTTTCTCGCGGCGAAATCCTCAACTCCTGGGTTGAAAGGCCACTTATTCGATTCTTTGATATCTCAAGAAAATGATGATAATGATTTACGGCTTTATTTCTTCATAAAATGGGTAAACAAAAGGCGATGAAAATATAGTGACAGTAGTAACTTCGTAACACAACTGACGGCTGATGTTGTTTTGTCATATCCTACTTAGACTCACTTCAAGTCGTTTTAAAAATTATGGAATATTCTCTATGAAACAATGAGCCAGCGCTTTGGAAAAGAAGAATAAGAAAATTCCCAGCGTTGTTTTTTGTTGATTGTATTATCTCTCTCCTTTTAAAGAGATTACACTTTCATGTGTAATAATCAAAGCTATTCATGCTTCTGATGATAAATATGTTGAATCTCTCTGTGTTTTGGTACATGGTTCAGGCTGATCTGACGAAAAAGCTATAAAAAGAACTGTACGCCAGCGCACAATAAATTATTGCCAACAGAGGGCGACACCGGCAATGCGATTTTCTTCCTTTCCTTAGTCCTTTTTTTTTTTTAACTTCCTTACCTTCAATGGATTTCAATTTCAATTTTAATTTATTCAAAAAAAAACAACAACAACAATAACAAAATTCACATTCACAATATTGACCGATTCTGTGACGCGCTATGTGTATTTTTGGCATGGGCAGCGCCATTACTGCGGTGTCTCAGCCGACCCCCCCTTCTCTCTCCCCACCCCTCTCACGCGCGCTTAATGAGAAACTGATGCATGGTTGTTTTAGCCAATGGGCGTCTCGTACTGAGTGCGCGAATGCTTGCTTAGTGCGCGAACCATTGTTACAAGTGCGCGATAAACATGTTGCCCGTGGGGTGGGGGAGAGCAGGGGGGGTCGGCTGAGACACCGCAATTTGAGCTCATGGCTGCGCCCAGTGCCATAAAATGTCTGCTGCCCTCAACGAACCCGAATCGGTCAATACTACGGCATAGGAACATATCAATTAAAAAATAATAATAAATAAATAAAAACTAAAACAAGCTGATGTTGCATAGAATGCTGTAAGGAACCAATAAGACTATTTTTTTTTATTGAAAAAATGATAGGCCTAATACAGTATCACAGATTAGAAGAAAATCACCATGCAATCACTGCTCTTAATCATTCTTCCCCATTTCCAGCATTTCTGTATACTAGTACTTATGATATCTAATAAACTTATATTTTATTATGTATTATAATGTAATTTATGTAATCACTTTCTGTGAAATATTAATATGTTTCTGTTGGAAATAAAAAAAAATGAAAGAATGAATGAATGAATGAATGAATGAATAAATTAGACAATTACAAGAATTCAATTGAACGTCATCATAAAAAAATATATTGACTTCCACTTTATGCGTATGATTTAGCGGCTCCGTTCACTCATCACTTTTCGTCTTCTCAATCGACATTGTTTTTTTTTTTTCTTCCTATTTTCCAACCAAGTTATCAGTTCTTCATCTTTCTGTCTTACTTTTCCTATTCTACTTTCTGCGTTTCTGCATGACAGCGACTTGTTGGATTTGTCTGGGTGTTTCTCTAGGGGTAGTTAGGTTTTTATATAGATTGTGTAATTCTTTTTGTAAATTTAATGTCATTTGTTAAGTAGAAGATCAATGATATACTCTCTTAAAAAAAATCGAGTGAAAATATTCACTCTTAAAGGAGTGAATACAAAAAAAGAGTGAATTAAGAGTGAAATTGGAGTGAATTTTGAGTGAACTTATATGTTCATTTTCACTCGTTTTAGAGTGACCTCAGGGATCACTCCAAAATCTTCGAGTGATCCCTGAGGTCACTCCAAAATGAGTGAAAATGAACATTTTCACTCAAAATTCACTCCAATTTCACTCTAAATTCACTCTTTTTTGTATTCACTCCTTTAAGAGTGAATATTTTCACTCGATTTTTTAAGAGAGTATTAAAAGATGTTATTATATGTTTGGGGGGAATGCACCCTACAAGCTTTGCTTCTTCAGCATTCCTCCCCCATCTCCTGCATTTTTGCAATTTCAGAATGTTTATTTTGTGTGTGCTTTTTTCTTTTTCACTTTGTTATTTGTATATCTATACATTCCACTTATCACACTTTGTAATATTAACATATATGAATGAATGAATGAATGAATGAACTTTTATCAATGATTATTCTTAGAAATTTGGTAGAATCAACCACGATTAGTACAGTCCCATCAGTATACTTACACGGAGAAGGTAAATTGATGCTGCATTTTCTGAAAAATATATCATTTCACTTGAAAGTATTTTAGAGACGTTTCGTTAGCGTTTACCTATTTCTGAACATTTAGATTGTTAATTCAGAATTCAAAGCTAGTACTCACATGTTCAATACAATTATGGTGAGGATAAAATACATTTGTCTGTGTAGTCAACAGAAAGAGCGAAGGAGTCTCAGAGTAAATTACTCGATTTGGAAATCGTTTACAAAGAGCAAGAACAAACCAAGCAGTGACGCCCTGCCAGTCATGACATTGTGATAGACTTAGAGTACGCGAGATTAGCAACGGTAAAATAAACTCTATTGTCTCCTGCTTTGCAAATAAATCTCAAGGCAATGTAATGATTTGCCTCTTTTTTTCCATGTGGAGAAATAAAAATCATGATCAACGGTATCAAAGGCTTTAGAAAAAAATAAATCTTACCCCCCTCCCCCCCCCCCCCCCAAAAAAAAAAAAAAACAGCTCATGAGTGAATTTGTCAACGAATTGAGCTATTGTATTCATAGATACTGAAAATGGCCTGGGCACTAATATGTTTCTTTCAAAAAGTAAACTGAGATTCCTACAATGCATTATTGTTGTTGTTTTTGTTTTCAAAAAAAAGTGAAATCCGTTGTATAGGGCTGATATCAAACTGTTATATCCATATCAGTGATTACGATGTGTGTATATGATCGAAACCACATAGCCATCATGGCCATATAGCCACATGATAGCAGTAGAAGCAGCAAAAATGATAGCAATAGTTTAGTAGTAAGAACTATTAACAATGATGATGATAATGATTATGTAAGTAATGATAACGATAATGATAAATTTATTCTAAATGCCTCAATAGTTTAAACAAAATTATTTTCTTTTTAACCCTGAAAGACGAATTGTTTCTGAGCTAAAAAAAAATAATAATCATAGACTTGTTTAAAACGTGATTAATTTTGTTAGAGTTTAGAGAGGCATAAATTTTTCATGATATGATAAAATTCATGGTACTTGCTCATCGAATTCTGTCATATGGCGTGTTGTTTATAAAGATCGATCTCGACCCGTTGAGGACGGTTTGATTTTGCTACAACACGCATTTCCCATAGACACCTGACCGAGTATAGTTAGGACTCGTCCTCAACGGGACAGAAGTCACAGTTTCTGAATCATTAGGTTTCGCCAAATTGTATAAAAGTGTACAAATTCTAGTTACTTCGTCTACGTTATAGATGAACTTTGAAACACAATTGATATATATTAAACGCACGGAAAAGTAAAATGGCATTAAAATCTGACCAAAATGCAACAAAGTTATGGCTGTTTAAAGGAGACCTCCGGATAATTTTCAGATTTTTACATTTGAACAGCTATAAATTAGTTATACTGAGGACAGAGTTTCAGAATTTTTAATAATTGGGATGAAGAATAAGAATATTTTCAAAATTTTGAACAAATTGCAATGAACAAGGATGATGACATGGCAGAGTCACCATAAGAATGCATGAGTTAGGGCTCAAGGAAGCAGAACAAAAGAATAAGGCATGCATAGATTATAGACAGGTGAACTCGCAAGCAAGCGGTATTGTAATGGAATTACACTGCTACATTTCTGAAATATGTGAACCTCCTATGTCATCATCCTTGTTCAGTGTAATTTGTTTAAGGTTTTTCAAAGTATTGTTTCTCTGCTCAAGAACCACAATAAATTCCACAAATCTATACATGGAGTTGTCGATTTATGTACTACATGATGTGAAATTATGAAAATCGTCTGGAATGTCCCTTTAAGTTCAACATGTTTTCTAATAGAAATATAAAACATCGCTTGCACACATTCTGAAATACACATTATAATTATGTTTCCGTAATTTTATGATTATGATATTGTCAGAAGAAATTGCATTATTTTACATAGATCAGCTATGTATGTGATGAGTATGTATCCATATTAGAATAAAAACAAAAGTCTAGTCTAAACTTTCCATCAGTGGTCATAGTCGTAGTCGGAAAATTCTAGACAAATAGAATGATTCAGGATTATTCTTTTTCTCCTATTTCTGTTAAAATTATAAAGGGTAGTGTAAAGACCAGGTGATATTTACCTCCTTGGTACAAACCAACCGCAGTACTGGTTTTGATTCCATGATACCAATTGCTTTATATGGGTATGAGTCATTATTGGGCGACATGGTCCGTTTATCACCTCCAGTGTCTTTATAGTATAGTAACCACAGATTCTATTTCAAACGTTCATTGCTCCGTTTATTCGACTTTATTCAACCTTAGAAAGCCAGAAAGTCAATTTGAATTGACAGAGCGCGGTTTCCCCTCAAATCTGCTGTTTTTTTAGTCCTTGAGGAATATGTAATACATTCACCATTATGACTTGGATGAACTTGTTACAGCTAGGGTAATAATGCAGTGCGTATGAATATATCGAAGAATTCTCTTTTTTATGTCCCCCTATCTATTTTCTCTTTACCTATCTATCATCAGTTCTCTCTCTTCTTCTGTCTTTTCTTTACGTGATGTGAAAATAAGCTTTTTGGACATAACTATCTGTTGATTCATGCTGCTTATTTCAAATATATGTACATTATGAACGAAAATTTTCTCTTCATTAATATCATTGAATATATGTCTGTATTCGTCTATATGTGTCTATATATGTTTATGTATAAAGAGGTTAAATGATAATATGTGCATAATATATATATTATATATATATATACATATATTTACTTATTCATATATGTTTATATAATCATATATATGACTTATATAACATAACATAACATAACATAATATGAAAATATGATGTATACATATCATTGTATTCATTTACTTATATAGGCCGATACATCTATACATAAGATGTATATTTTCAGTGATCCAACATGAGATTTTGTGACATCACGAATGTGAATGAACAAAATATTAATGAACGGATTAATATACAGATGATGATGATGATGGCGATGATGATAATGATAAGAATAAAAAATATAAATAACGGCTATGATACTCATAGCATGCAGTAATAGTAATAAACCGTCTACTGTGTCATATCTCTGGTAAGTTTTTTTTTTCGGATGTAAACGCGATATTAAAGTGAAAAGTTTAGCACTACTTCCCGATCCAAAACAGCTCATTGTTTCCGTTGCTAGGATCATTGCTTTAGCAATCTCTATAATCAGCGAAATTACCATCATATTATTATCATCATTATCATCATTGTTCTCGGTAGTAATTTGTCGTGGTCTTTACACCTCGGAAAACACTTCGTAACAATTAAGTTGCTTTGCACCCCATTTATTTTCAAGGATGGTCCCTTAATACTGCGTAAAGTTTGATATATACATCGCACCCGCAGTCCAATTCATTTTATTTGAAGAACGTGTCAACTTCAACGACGTGAACCCCTGTTATATGAGCGTGGAAAACCCTAGCGATTTAATTCTTGGGTGAGCTGTTCTTTTGTCAGGGAAACCTGCTACAATGTAATATTTACACTTAGAAAGTAATTCCACATAATGAATGAGGATGGGTTTATGTAATAATTAAAAGCACACGGTATACAGTATATTAACGAGGGACGTTAATATTACCACTTGGTTCTAGGTTATATTACAGCCATTTATATGATACCCAACCATGCACCCGATATTGATAAATGATAAATTAGTAATTGATATTTTTAGTCATGTTGATTGTTGTCATCGTAGTATGTATTCTTTATACCGTGTAGTAAACCTGTTATTCTTACGCAGTTTTATCAAGTAATTATTAATATATGTATGTGTGCGTATGATTATTATGTATTTTTAATGCAATAATGATACTTTAGATTCTATTGTATACAGCTGTATGTCACTCCGCAATTCAGCCACTTGGCTGCCATGGCAGTATTCTCAATAAACCAGACTGAATTGAATTGAATTGAATTGAAGATCTGGAGAGATCTGGAGAGTTCTGGAATAAAGTTATAAGGGTTATTTGTGGAGAAATTTCATGATAGTTGCCAGCCTTGACAAGACACGAGTTGCCCAATCTCTGTAATGACAATTACAAATAAAGTCAGTGACCATACAGAGCTTCTCAGCCAATCAAAACCGGGGATTTTACTAAAATTGTCAGAGACAGACAACATTAAGAGTGCCCAGCTGGTTAAGAAATAAATAATATGTATGATATAATACATATATATATATATATATATATATATATATATAGTATTATATATATATATATATAGTATTATATATATATATATATATATATATATATACACATATATAAATAAATAACATTAAATAATGATGTTATATGTAAACCTAAAATGCCACTAAAAACACTTTACCCTAGCGAGGAAAGCGCATGTTTTTGAAACAAGACACCAAACAGGTTATCGCATTCTTCATCAGCGACCAGGATGCGATGTGATGTTCTTTAGATGAAAATCCGTTTCTGAAGCAGACATACACACAATAAGGGTTACGTCTGCTCCTGGTCGGACGGATTTCAAAACCAACCTGCTTGTGATGGAATGCGTCCAGTTTGGTAGTTGTTGCCACAGTGCATGGTAACCGCGCAGTGTATAAGTGTGTATATGACTCACGTATTATAGAAATAAACTGGTAATGCATTTTTTTTTTTGACAATGAATAACAATTTTTTTCGACTCAAATTTTCAGCGGCCTCCGCACTGACACGAGTGTGAGCTCTACGTGTTCAATTTTTGTTTTGCTTTGTTTTGATACCGTCATTGTCAAGACTCCTGAAGGAGGCGAAGGCCGCTGAGTCGACTAAGATCATTCTTTGTTGGCAAAAAACGCATTACCAGTTTATTTCTTCATGGAGCCAATTTCTCAACATGTTTATATATAATATATATATGTGCATGTGTGCGTGTGTGTGTGTGTGTGTCTGTCTGTCTGTCTGTCTGTGTAAAATATTGAAGGTCCTACCTTTATAAGCATTTTAACGATATCTAACCGGCTTGTATCACAATGGCTGTGACAACCGTTTTTTTTTTTTTTTCCTTGGGTGCTGGTCAGCACTTTCAGGACAAAAAGTGTAAAAGAGTACGTGCTTTCACATGTCAAAAGATCAGAAGAATTAAGATGGGGAAAAGCGCAACATAGCTTAAGGAAGCTGGAAGAAGAACAAAATGCAATTGCAAAACATTACGCTAAAAGACAACTTGTTTGACGTTGAGGAGTTTATGATACGGGGGAGGGATCTGGTAACTTTTATCTTGTATTCGCGGAAGCTTTTTAAAGGCATAGTTTACCATTTGCAGATGAAACAAAAACCCAGCATTAGTGCTTTAAACTAGTTCTAAAATGCGAGTTAGGGATAGAAACAACCACTGTAAAAACTGAATCCGTATAATCGATGTTAAGTATTGTTAAATACACAAAATATGAACAATAGTTATAATAAGAATACTTCCAGATTAAACCGTCTACAGTTACGGTTTATTGAGAAAAATATTGATATCTCCATATATTTTAGGCTTTATTGCACAAATTTTATATGGTAGGTCGTTTTGTGATACAACAGACCTACACATATGCATCAAATGTGATATCTTGAACATTTTTAAAATCACTGCTCCCAAAGGTAAACTGGACCTTTAAGCTTGTCATGAGCTCAATAGGCAGTGACAGGTAAAAAGAAAGAAAGTGGCTAGCTTAATGGAGCTGAAAACAGTACCAGCAACAAAGCGAAGACATGAACGAACGTTCTTTCCTCATATTGTTTATTGCATACAACGATGAGTTCTTTCCTCGGACATTCGCTCCATCGTCACGAGTCTGAATACAAATTGGCAATTCACGGATTCAAAAGTGAAATGTACAAACAGCTGTATACAGTTCAGGAATCGCCTATAAACACACACATTTTTCTTTTGAAAGCAAGCAAACATAAAAAGCCGGCTTTTCGTATATTTCACTCTCACAAAATCTTAATGTAGGTACATTTCTGCGTAAAAAAAAAGGTCCAATGACCGTATTGTATTGTTTTGGTACACAAGACATACATACACACATACATAGATAGATATATACATACAAACATACATTTTATTCGAAATTAACAGATATTATTCAATCGATAACTTTGCAGTGTCATCAGCTGTAGTACTGTAAATACAAGTCTAAATTACAAACCATTTTCATTTCCACAATAGTATCACGCTAAACAGATTTCGGTTATATACAGCAATTGATTCAATCATTTTCTTGTTATTTTTATACAAGATTATGTGGAATCATATAATGTTCAACACAAATCGACCGCAGTATGGAAGACCATTTCGTAATACACTGTACATGGTTCCGATAAGAAACCTTTGGTATACACATAGACTGTACAATATAATATCATTTACATAGTCTTATACTAAATATAAAAATAGTTATCTGTAGGCAGTGTTTGATATGCAACGATTTAACAAGTACAATATAATACCTCTGATGGCCAATTAAAGACCAAAGGAAGAAGCATTAAGTCAATGTTTAATACAGTGTGAGACATGTGTGCGACACGCACGCACACAAACACACACTCACACACACACGTATATGGTATTATATATATATATATATATATATATATATATATATATACGAGCCTATTTTCAATAGGATGATAATTACTGCGGAAAGCAGACCATCAATGACTTGCTTAGTTAATGTACATGGCTCTGCATGAGTATGATTTAATTTCACTCAAACTTTGTTGAGAAACTGACCCTTAAGAAAGGAAGAAAAAATTAAAGACGAAATTATTATCATTGTTATTATTATTATTATTATTATTATTATTATTATTATTATTATTATTATCATTATTATTATTATTATTATCATATAGTATCATTATTATTATCATTATTATTACTACTATTATTACTATCATATATTATTTAAATCCTGATTACTTTGGGCTACTGTTATGCAGGTATACTTATTTTTGTTGTTGCGAATCAATCAACTGTCAATAGGCCTACTTGTTTTATCAAGAATGTAAGCCTTTCGTTACTGTATTAGTTCTCTCATATTTGCGACACGTTTAAGGCGATGACAACACAGTTACAGTGAATCAGTATACTCGTTAGGGCCTGCATTCATATGTTTGTTTGTTTATTTATTTGTTTGATTTTTTTGTTTGTTTTTTTTTTCCACATACAAATGAAATTGCAGATACTGCATACATTTTAAACCCTAATACTAGATTCTTAAGTTCTATTCAATTTTCAGCTGGTAACGGGCAATCATGTACAGCAAAAGCAAAGACGAGAACTTTAACAGATGGCAGTGTTCTAGATCAATGTCAGAGGAGTGAGTATTAGCTTCTTAGTAACTCTTACGGGTTCCTACACCCCTAAGTACTTTTTGTTAAAATTTGATTTCTTGTTTTTTTAATTGTCGTTTCTGTTCTTATCTATTTATTTTTTAAACCAAGATGACATACTTCCGTAATGAAAACAAAATCTTTTCCTTGAAACTCCATTTTAATCATCCCTTTTCATACTTTTTATGACTGATTATTTGTCTACCATATCTATTATTTTGTAATTTTGGGTGTCCTTGCACTGCTACAACACATCGAGTATAGTAGTACACAATCTATAGTCATGTGTCATGCCATTCGTTCGAAAGCTATAGATGACAATAATTATAATGTAAGGCGCTGAGAAACAACTTACAGAGTTTAAAAGCGCTTTTTATACACAAATGTAATCATTAATTTGTCTTAATTGCCATGAAGGTAATAAGAGGCAGAGAAGTACACGATCTGTCGCATAAAGGTATGTGTACGAGACCTATGGTCTTGATCGTATTCTGCCATTGCAAAACACAAAAAGCACGTGGTTGCGATACATTATACGTGTACTTATAATTTTCTGTCCTTCTAGTTTCACTACATCCACATACTTGGGAACTTTCTTTGCTTCGACTTACCTACACGATACCTTTATATGTACGCACCTTATTCTAAGTTCCGACCACCTCCCTGTTCCGACAAAAAGCATATAGGTATCGTAATCAGCAAGTTAAAAGATGCTAAGTAGATGCATGCATCATTATGTTATCATTATATCCATATCATTGCGTGTATAAAAATGGAAGCATATTTTCAAAGACAGAACGGACGGATCGCATATTTTCTCTTGTTTTCCATTGTTCTTCTTTTCCTCCTTCTCCTCCAAATCCTCCTCTATGACAAAAATTAGTGAAAATATAAAGGATCAACTTCAAATTTCGCCACCCACAGAATTGCAGTGTACATGGAAGACACAGGCAAACAGACGCATACAATATTATGTAAAAATACCGTACATCAAAAAACAAATGGAAAGAGACAATTGAGTATCTGAATATAAGAACGACCCAAGTTCATGGAAGACCATTTCGAGTAAACTTCACATCTTTTTTATTTGTCCAATAATATTCTATTTAACTGTCAAGGCAACATTGTATATACAAATTAGAACATATATTATTATGACAATTAGCATTTACATTAATTGTGGAGAGGCCATTTTGTATGATGGACTTGGGTCGTTCTTTGAATCATATACATGATATTCTGCTAGAGATGAGAGAAGGACGAGAGAGGGCGCTATAATATATGAATGTAAGAATGACCCAAGTCCTTCATTCTTACATTCATATAAGATTTAACTCATTCATTTCAGGCACTTTCGGGGGTAATTAGGATTTATCATTTATACACAAGATGAGTCCATGCATAAGCTACAATTTCCCATGTCAAACTAAATTTGGCCAAAAATTGGACTTGGGTCGTTCTTATATTCAGATCTTCAATTATAACGACAGAAAACCCCGCAAGGGGTTTGTGTCACATGTGAATGGTTTGTGAAAATAAATTGAAATTGAAACTGAAATTGAAATTGAAAAAGAAAATAAAAAGATAGACACACACGCATACACACGTACGAACGTACACAATCACTATGTTTCTATATTAGGCAGGTGTATGTGTGTGTGTGTGTGTGTGTGTGTGTGACAAAAAGCTAAACATAAAAGCTGATAGAAAGTTGGTGAAGATTCGCATTCGATTCTCAGTGAATTAAATCAGGGTTGTAACTAAAGAGAACAGAATGAATAAAAGGACAGAAGACAGCTACCACCATGACCAGCCATACCAGATGGAGGCGTTAGCAAAGTCTTCTGACAGAAGGAACCCACCACCCACCACCCACCACCACCCCGCGCCCTTCCTAAAGCAGCTATGGGCCACTTCCAGAGGGCAGTGTTATGAGATTATTGCAAACCTCCTTGAAAGATACATTTTATTTTTGTATTTGCATCAGAGATCGGGAGTAATCCATGTACAAACTAAGGTTCTTGTCATCATTTTCAAAATGAAATATTGCTTCTAAGATGAATTCACTCGGAAATTTTATATAATCAAAAACTGGACGAGTGTTCCCGATGTGCCGCTCACGTGGACGTGGGCGGCAATCTCCAGGGCACGTAGCCGCCTGCGCTGGGATGAGAGTCAGAGGAGCAGGAGGTGGGAGAAACCCCGTAGGTAGGTCTGACGGGACTTAAATCGATGTTTTTCACCCAATCTGCTGGTGAGAGTTCGGGCTGTGTGAGACAAAAACAAAAAAACAAATCCACAGACTCAACTGACAGAACATGGAATAAATTACAACACGAAGACATGTGCATGATAGTCTCCGGACAATCCCATCGAAAATTTGTTCAAGAATCATTGTGGTCTAATTTCATGTCAGTATTGTTTGGACAAATTATTTTTAATACCGTCCCATTTCTTCTTTTTAGCATAATAACAACATGAAGAATAACAAGAGAGCATGATTTCAATGCCATTTATTTTTTCGATGACAGTCTGGAGAGGAGACTAACTAACCTCTGCCGGCGAGTCTTCAAAGTCAGGAGGTGGACCATCCGGAAGAACTCTGGAATAGATGACACTCTGGGAGGGAGAGAATGAAAAGACCTCATCTCAATTCATCAAACAGTCATACAGGTTTAAGAAAAAAAGCAACAAGACATTATACGTACATTTACCAACTTTCCAGATGAAAAGACAAGTACATGGGCCAATTTTAGGAACAAAAGAATAAGATTACAGACACAGTTTTGTCAAATTCAACTTAACATACAAAGGGAAAATCAAAGACATGCAAGAAAGCCATTATTAATGTTACTTGGCTCCATGCAATAGGGCATCGTGCATCATATCTATGATAAATATGATATGTAAATATAACATGAAAGTTTTGAGTATAATCACATATCCTGTCTAATTGATAGCTAACTCTCTTATGACACCAGAAGAAAGACCACAAGAACACCCCCCCCCCCAAAAAAAAGTAAAGAGAGTTTAACTGACAAGAAGAAAAGCAACAGAAGAAGAATAGAAAATTGTGTCAAGAAAGGAAATATATTTTGCAATATGCTTTCGTTACAACAGAACTTTTCTACACAAAACGGACTCCCGCCTCTAAAGGCATCGACTATGCCGGTGAGCTTACCTCATCTGCAGCGGGATGAGACGGCTTTGGAGGCGCGTCAAGAGGCATGCTCGGTCTTGGTGGGTGGCTGATGAGGCCCTCTCCGTCCAAAGAAACGTAACTCGTGTTAGGCAAGGGATGGTTCTGTAAGTCACTCTGTCGACGTGGTGGAAGTTGTGGGGGTGTGGGATTTTCGGTGATGTTGATCTGATGGTTGGGGGCGCTTTGCAAACGTGTTTTGTATGGGCCTGCTTGCTGTTGTAACTTATATCTCCTCTGCGCCTTCTTCTTCATACGACAGAGGACAATCGTGCCGACCGCCAGCACGGCGAAGACGATAGCGGCGGTTACGATTGCAGTGATACGTACGATGTCGACAGGTTCAGGAACCTTTGTTGGCTCAGGGTGCATACTGTCGGCTAACATGCCACTATTGGACTCGTCTTTCGACGACTCCGCCGAATTCGGAAATACCCCCGGCCCTGTCTCCGGACAGATATCGTCGTGCGACAAGTCCTTCACGAGGCGGCCCGAAAGCTCATTCGGGGCCGAACAAGTGGCCAGGGAGGAACTCGGCTGCTCGGCGTCCTCCGGACTCCTCTGCAGCCGGTACTTGAAAGGGGAGATTGCGCAATCGCAGGTCAAGGGGTTGTCGGCGAGGTGGATTTCAACTTCCTGCGAAACAGATGATACGTTTCGCGTGGAAGTCAGTCGATTCTCCTGCAGGTACACTTTTTCCAGTTCATTGCTATAACTCATGGCGCCCTCACCGACAGAATGAATTTGGTTGCTCGATAGATGAAGGACCCGAAGGGAAAGGAGGAATTCGAAAGATTTTGGATGCACTGTCATCAAATTATTATTGTGCAGGTAAAGATGAGTAAGGCTTGTCAGACTAACGAAGTCTCTATTCTCCAGGTGGATGATTTTGTTGAACGACAGATACAACTTTTTAATGCTACTGACGTACGGGAAAATACCAGTAGGCACAACAGACAGGTTAGTGTATTGAAGATCCAAGACCTCCAGGTTGTTAAGTCCATCAAATGCGAGTGGGTTGGGATCTTCAAGTGGGTTATTTGTCAAGATGAGCTGTTTGAGGCCGAAGAAATCCGCGAAACACCTGTCGGGAAGGTCCGAGATCTTGTTGCTTGAGAGGAAGAGGGTCTTCAGGTTGTTGTTTTCAGTGAAAGCATCGCAAGGGGGCGAGGTGAGCTGATTCTCCTTGAGCGAGAGGAAATTGAGGTTGGTCAGATTCTGGAAGGCTCCCGTCGAGATGTCCCTCACCGCGGCCCTGTCGATGAACATGTAGGACACCATGGGTAGCCCCTGCATCAGCTCCTTGCTCAGACTCGGCAGGAAGTTCTCGCTGATGATCAGTTTCCGCAGGTGGTTGCACCCAAGGAACGCCCCGACGTCGATGCTCATGTTGTTCCGCTCCAGGTAGAGGTATTTGAGACAGGTGTAGTTCCGGAAGGCGCCGGCGGGGAGCCGATCCAACCTGTTGTTCTGCATCTGAAGAGTCTTGGCTTCGTGGCACTCCTGCGGGATACTCTGCAGATGACGATGCTGGCAATCGGCGTCCTTGCCCCAGTCATAGTAGTCACACACGTCGGAGCATCTTTCCGTCGTCACCCCGAGGACATCGTGGATGACGTTCATCACGACGATCAGAATGAGAATTTGCCACGTTGCCATTGGTGACAGAAGTTTGTGATTCTAAGGCTGCAGCAAGAAAGACAGTGAGAAAAGAAAGAAAATGAGCAAAACAGAGAACAAATTAGATATTTCTGTTCAAATTTCGAATCTACCTCTTTATAACATTCCCTTGACCATATTCTCTGAATGTAAGCTATCTCTGTTACTCAGGGTAATGTGACTGACCTTTTGAGTTTATTTCATGGAAGGCCTTCCTGTTAAGGCCCTATATGAAAGAAACTCAATATTTGCAGAGAGTCCTCAGCATATTATACGGGGGTTATCAATATATTACTCTAGTCGGTTTGACTTTACTTCTTTGGGTTGTTTCCGTTGTTTCATCAGAGAGAACGGGAGGCAAGGTTCGATCTTACTTGGATTTTTGTGGTAGACAAGAAGGTGCACAATAAATTGTGATGAAGTCGTTGATAAAGCGAAGGAATTTGAAAGACGATAAGCTTAAATGTAAAAAATATCAGTAGAACATTTTATCATGGGTCCCGAGTATATAATTATGTCTTACACAGTAAGTTGATGGCCATGATTGCATCACAGCTTCCGGACCTATAATTTTCCAACTGTATTTATCTGGTGGTAGGAAATCCTCGCCGTTTTATAGTGGGTAATGTCTTTGAAATAGAGATGGCAAATTGAAAAGAAAAAAAAAACACTGGGAAACTTGGCGTAAAATATTACCCAATCATGTAGTGAGTAGTTGACTTTTCGAGATTTTAGCAGAGGTAGGAACTTTTTTTCATGGGTTTATACAGGAACTTTATTTACAACATGATCAGATGCTGGAATGAAAGAGGAAGAGCAGTGTCAGAAAATTGTCACTGACTTTATTTGGAGTGATATGGAATGCCTCCCAGGCTCGAATGATCAAAGTGTCGGCAAGAATTAAGGGTATACAATGAAGAGCTTGCCTTCAAAAGGCGTTAAATCCATTGAAAATTATGGATTTACCACCTTTTGGAAGCAAGCTCTTCATAACAACACAAAGAGAAGACAGTTTCAATGAGAAATACGATGAGGGAAATGAACCGATTCCTCCCAAAAATTTATTCCACCAGCAGTTTTCTTTCTTTCATCAATTGTTTCTTCCTTCCTTCCTTCCTTTCTTCCTTCCTTCACTTTTTTTCTCTCTTTTTTGTGATTTTGTTCGTGCCTAGCAGTGTATACTTCCTTTTACGGATGGTAGAGCTGCAGTTGTAGGGCATTGGGATCATTTGATATTGGCAATAAAAGAAAAGCTAGCCAAGCTGTAAGTCACGCTGGCTAAACAGGATGAAAGACATAGCCATTCATGTCGCAAGTTGGAATCTATCTCCCGTAACAGGCTGGTTTTTCTTAATGTGTCCCTCTCGTCAAGCGTGAACGTGTTTCATTATCGCAGAGCAGCGCGATCTCCAGCCGAGAATAGGCTATTCATGTAAATTCCCCACTGATGCTGATGATCACTGCAATCTTTTCAATGCCCACAACAAGAAGGATGAGTGCCATTGTGATATTTCACGGGGGAATAGGGAGGGGATGATATTACCTCGGTCCCATCAGGGTCTCACCTCCCTGGTCCCATTAAGTCGTGAGGTAATGCTCTATATACCGCAGGGTGAATGATGCATTTTTACCCACAGTCAGTGAGTTTCCCTATTTTATTACGCTATCACTCTTGTATTGTTGACACCATCCTTTTCCTATACATTTTGTATATCGGTCGTCAGAATACAATGAATAACATCTATCAAGATATCTCTTAAATCTGAGATTGTGATTTAAAGCACACAAACACTGACGCAGAGTGCAACGTTTGATAAATGGCGCCATTCTTCTGGCAATGCGGTAGAATGACAGTATAAAGGTTGTTTACTGATTTTGTACTCCACACTACCTTTACACAAAGCGCATTAACTTCTGTGCTAAATTGCACCCGCTATGAACCCACTCACCCACACACCCCCTTCAATAAATAGTCTTAATCTTATAACAAGAATGAGAGTTACATTGAACATCTTGCCTATCGCCTTTAAAACATTGTCATAATAATATTTAGCTTAAAAAAACACTAAACAATCAAGAGAACTGAGAGATTGCCTCGTATTTTTTTTTTTTGCAATAGATTAACTTGTATATTGTATTAATTGTTTACATGAAAAAGAAGAAAAATAAAAGATTGCAAAAAAAAATCCTAGTTTTCGTCCCGACGGAGATCTGTGTGTGTGTCAATCGTTTTGTGCATCGATATCATGCTGGAATCATCTTGGTTGAGGAGGAAGAAACATCCCGTGGCATTAATCATTCACTTTTTTTTAACCCTCACTTATGCTATTCCACTCTCCATCCACTCCCACCCCCCCCCCCCTCCCCCCCACGGGACTCGATCCGTATTACTCCCTTCGTTCTGCTCCAGTATAGCTATGATGTTGTTCCTGAACATAGTTTGGGGATGTCGAGACTGCACGTTGGCCAACTTCAAAATGGGTATTATATTATAGTTCATCTCATGTTCGTTGCGAGGTGAGAGGTCGACCTTTTGGTTGCTAGTGGCAACCGGTTAAGATGCACCAATCTCTCTCTCCTCTCCTCTCCTCTCCTCCTCCCACTATCCTCCCCGCCATCTCTGCGTCTCTTGGTTTTCCCCCAACCGTCATTTCCCAACACTTGAATCAGTCACCTGGAGGTGAAAAGAGAACCCACATGCCTCAACCAAGGAGGTGAGAGGTCACAGGGGTCACCACCCTGCCAAAACTGAACAAGATGCCCAAGATTTCGTCAACTCTAGCTGCACATTCTCATCTGGCAATAATGTTCGTTGTCTTGGGTAGACACAGAAGGTTAGGTCCTATTATACAGACTATGTCTGCACGAACCAAAGCTGAAGTTTGCGTGCAAACAGAAGTGGAAGGTTCATTAAAACGGTCCCTGGAACGGGAAGATGTGAGATTTTAATGTTTCCCGTGCTTTCAGGAAGCAGCGAAATTTGTTCCAATTTTAGGATGTCAAACAGACCGGGTGATGATATCATCACATTACAAGTTTCACATTATATTTATGTAGGCCTATTATATTCGTTATTCTATTTTTCATTTACATACAGTTACACAGAATGGTATTATATCCTTCTTTCAGGCAGGTCGTTTATCAATTATTACAGTGTTCTAACAACATAGTAACAGTGACTTACGAACTATAGGGGGAGATGGTCTGACGCTTCCTTATCTGTTGACCAGACAACAAAAAGTCAGGACGTAGTTGCTACTGAGGTACTCTGGTAAGGGTCTGTGACTTTCAAACGGAGTTCCCCAGTTCGAGTCCTGCCTGGCGCTTTATGCATCCTTACACGAGATGTTTTGTTTTCTTTTGTTTTCTTTCTTCTTTTTTTTCAACCCACAATGCACCCATCCCTCCTCGACTAAGGTGTAAATAGTATAGTATCTGGTAATTCTCAGTAAACGATCATAGCAGGACCTCCTGATAGGAGAGCGATGTTTTGACACAGATGGGGCTACCCTGGATATAAAAACACTACATGGTTGCATTATTGTAGTTAAACTGTAAAATCGAGGGGGAAAAATCCAAGGTTCTCTTATCCTATGTATGATTTGAGAGGACCCTCTACCAGTTTGTTTATTTGCTTTTAATCTTATTGTCACAGATAACAAGAGCATGAAGTGGTATTGCACTTTATTTCCAAGGTTTTGTCTTTCACGAATAGATGCACTGATCTAAATCAGTCTCAATGGAAAGGAAGAAGAAAGAACAAGAAAGAAATCCCAGCAAACAAACAAAGTGAATAGACAGAACATGAAAAAAATGCTAAACTTAGCCAAAAATGATGAACGTGTGCAGGAAACTGCAGCAGAGCATATTTATTATACGATCTTTTCCCCTCTTCTGTCACGCAATGTTCAAGTAAACTAAAAACCTGGCTGTCTCCATGAACTTTGTCCTCACAGCTACAAAGTTCATGTGAGACAAGGCGATTGTATTCAAATATTTCTTTTTTTTTCTTTTCTTGGCAGAGGGGAGTGTCAGAATCTATGTGTTTATCCATCAATCAATGCCTGCCTAACTCAGAGGGTGTGTTTACGCAGAGTGTAGGAGCATGGACCCTGGGTAAAGAGGGAGTGTTTATGGAGATTTTTGTGGGAAACCAAGTGAGAGGGAAAAAATGATTCTTGAGGAAATAACTGTTTTATCTTGGATGCCTCTGACAACTCAGGAGGTCACCTCCCTGGACGACTCAAGGAAGTAAATTGAGTGGATATCATTACCATGTTCCCAAATTATATGTTACTTGTATTTTTTCTGTTTAGAGATGAAGAAGAAAGAGTTAAACACTTATTGGTGAATGTTGATCGAAACATCTTGCGATTCGCTCAACAGATACGAATTTTTAGTTTTGTTTAATGCCAAATGCCACCCTCTCTCTCTAGAGAATAAAGAGATATTTTCTTTTAAACAGTAAAACGATATCAGGAAAATAAACCACAGGATAGATCATATTTTCACTTACCAAGAGAGGCACCCATTTTCTGGACCTATTTCAAATTCACTTCAAAGCCAGATGTTAATAATTATTCTTGCCTCCTGAGGGAGATAAGATGAGTTCTTTTTTCCATCTCCCCCAAAACTGGTGGTTTGAATTAGTGTACTCTCTGCTGACTTTTTGAAAAGAAAAACCGATAAGAATTGAGAAAGGAATTTGTTTGTACGTTTTGCTAACGTGAATCAACCAAAGAAACCAACCAAAACTGATCCGTATATACTTGTTTTGATCACATTTTTTTTAGCCCCCTACACTTTGGGCAATACACTGCATGACTGGTTGTGAATGACTGGTTAGCGATGTCTGTCCTTCCCTCCAAAGCGTCTGCGCCACTCCTCAAAACCCATAATATTTCCTCTCCTTTCAACTTATAGGCCTAACTTCGATGTTTTCGCCAGAACCAAGCTGTCTAATGGTACGTGATATTTACACTGTGTCTATACCACACTCAAAATGCGCCTGTTTGTTTGCATGAGAATACGTATTACCCCCAAAGAGTAATCTTAAGCAGAATTTCAAGGAACCCTACCAGGAGCCTCAGCGATCAAAATAACAACATAAACACATACAACAAAGACATAATGTCGACCCATGTTTGACACATTAAAACAAAGAAGACAAACGAGATGACCTATCTGCCAATCAGCGATCAGAATACTTTGGCAAAGACAGATAAAGACTTGATCTCTCTCCGCCCTTTCGACATCGATCCGCGCCGCGTGTGGGCCTTTACTAGTACGCGCGTAAACTCGTTAGGCTATGCTGATATGCACTGACACTACATTTGCTCCTGCGACGGATGCTCCGGTCTCATCTTCTCCAAGGATTTTGGGTTAAAATGTAATAGGGTGAGGGTCGTGATAAGGTTTTAGATTTAGTTTGCTGTGAGGATTAAGATTAGGGTTAGGGTTATCGTTTTGTTTGTGGGTAGAATTTATGTTTTGCTTATCTCGCAGATAATTCATGGGAGCGATAATTGTCGCAGGAGCAAAACGTCATGGAACCGATTCTCCACAGTACCAAAAAATCACACACACACACACACAATAAAAAAAAATAACAAACCGATGGATGGAAATACAGCAGGGGGAGAAAATCAGGAAAAATAAGGGAGAGTTTAATGGATTAAAAGAAAACAAAATCATAATGGAATAATTATTAAATGCATAAAAATATGAGAATCTTACTTATCAAATTATCGGACTTTCCAGCAAGAGTAATCCAGATTTATTCCACTATGAATCCAACATTCGACGAGAAAATCGTTAAGTTTTGGGGTTGATGTTGCAGACCGCGGTATGTTAATCGATGTTCTCCTAATGTGACAGACCTCATGAGTTGTGATGGACATTCGTGAAGAAATTATAGCAAACCTAGACCCAAATCTTTAGGCCTATAAAATAAACGGATATCCGTATCTTAAAACGTCATCTTATTATAATCTCATATTTGGGGGGAAGGGAAGAGGTATATAATTAATCATGACGCTAAAAATAGCAAGCTGGGCCTCTGGTGGGCCATATCAATATGCCAGCGCGACTGAAGAAAAAAAAAAATGAACAATTAAAATCCGGACTTTCGTTGCGGACAAGTGCAATAAGCAATTCAGATTGGGAACGCACTGGGTAAGTTAGCGGGGAAAACCAAAATATTGCGCTTGATGGATTATCGAGGTCGGCGCTTGCACGCTTTGCGAAGAGCTCTTGAGCGGACTGGTTTTTGCCATCCTCCAATGTCCTCTCTCAAAATGTAGCAACTAAAGTCAATCACAGCTGACTTCTATGCACGCATTCGCAATCTTTGCAATCCTAGGGAGGTGTGAGCTCAAGTTTCTTCCTCCCACCAGGGCTACCACTCAGCTTCCTGCTAAAACATCAGGGCCCCATTTCATAAAATATGCTAGGATAGCAACTCTTGCTGGAATGGCAACTTGCCAACTTACCATGACAATTGCCCTCCCAGCAAGAGTTGCTATCATATTAACTTTTTATGAAACCGGGCCCAGGTTCCTCAGTGAAAAGTTTTTGTGCTGTAACATTGTATTGTGTCCTCCAAAATGCTTCAACACAATTATCATATAGGCCTACTTACCTGCATCAGGCATAACATTAGTTATAAAATGCTCCAACTGGTAATAGACAACTTTTCGATACACATGATATTGGTATAGTGTTTTTCGAATGATCCACGTTTTACAAGCTCCGCTCTTTAGTAGATCACGCTTTTCCACAGCAATATTTACTTTTAGATATACAAATATTGATTTGAATTAATTTCTGCATTTTCGCAAACAAACAAATGCCAAAGAATGCATGCTTGATGCAAAATGGAAATAGAGTTATATAACGTAGAATTCTTGTTACCACTTTATTCTAAACTTTTCTCACTTTTTAGTGTACATTCAACATGACATCGCTTACTCTCTTTACTTACAACACGCGTACGTCTTCCTCAATTAATATGAAATACCTATTGATGCAACACAAAATGTGTGTTAATTTTACATACACTGAAGCCGAAAACTTTTATGTTCTTGTATCACTGTGAAACGCATAAATAAAACTCTCCCTCCTTCTCTTTATGTATAGGCCTATTATGATTGTGTACACTGAAAGATAGGAAGGGACAGAGAGAGAGAGAGAGGGTTACAATTTATTTTGTTCTTCGAAGGATAAACATTATGTTATGAAAAAAAAAATGTCCCTATATATTCGGTCGTCCTGGTTGTAAATATACATTCGGAAAACGAAAGCAGGAAAGCGTTGTTACGGTTACGTTATGGTTTTTAAGGTCTTATGAAACTGATAAATATTTGATATACAACTCGGTAATGAGCATTTAGAATTGCATATAGTATAAGCCTAGATAACGACATGAACGATGCACATGTCCTTATAGATAGGCCCTATCTGAAATGGACTTTGAGTTGTTAGAAAAAACCCTCAAGAACATCTGATAATGTAGATAGAATACTAGCTATCAAACACTTAACGACACTGTTTACGTCAGTTAAGATCAAACGGGACAGGTCAGAATGAATCCCCATGTAGTAAAACCCGTACAATATTTAGACAAAGGATGTCGTGACGGCGTGTAATAATTATATAAAAATATGTATAGGTAATAAACAGAATTATTTGCAGAAAAAAAGAAAGATAGTTATTCAGCGAACTTCAGACCATATTCAGCGATGGAGTCAAAGGTAAGTCGTGAATTATATAAAAAAAAAGATATCTTGCGAAAGACAAGTCATAGAGCTAGATCAAAACATTTTCATATTACGTATTACTATTCATTGTTTAGCATGTTTAGTATCTAAAGAGTTTGTGTACATCATAGTATTGTTTGTTTTCAATTAATGATGCTCTGTGCGCTCCAATAGTAAAGTGAAGCAAAGATGCAGATGCTGTATAAACATATACTTGACAAACCTTCAAATAGCAAAAGGAGACTTGTTCAAACTCCCCTCGGTCCCTTATGTTTGAGACAACTGATAACTGATACTTCGTACACAAATCATACAAAAACATCAATTTTTTTTCATTTTGGCACACCTATGGCAGGCTATATATAGACGTGGGAGAACAGTGTTAGCATGGTTATGAGAGTTGTTTCTTCTGATCACAAAATTCTACTAGGCAGAACACACACAAACACACATAAACAAACATGAAGTTATCGCCATCAAGAACTGGTCAACCTCAAGTCAGAGCGTAGTTTGTCGGGGCAAACTAACGACAATGGTTTCCTAGCACATGTCCCTAAACCTTACGACAAACAGAACCTAACTTAATGTAAACCCGTAAATGCATGTTGGCACAAAGATCCGGGTACAGACATCAAGAACGATAAATTTGAGGAAAGCGACAAATATTGACGAATTTTCGATGAAGCTAAGAGGGAGGAGATCATTATACCCCGAGATTCCCCTGTCAAGTCCGACAATTGGAGAGGCTGCTGAGAATGAGGGCATAAAAAGAGAGCCACTACCTAATAACAGGTTCAGAATATGGGAGGAGTACAACTTTATCGGTCAACATGACAATAAACCTGAAGAGCAGTCGCCTAAGCTTTGTTCAAATATCATGGCTAGCAATTTTGAACAAAAACACAGCTTTGCCATCGAGACATCATTTTCAGCCTACACTTATAACCTTAAAAATGTTAAACAGAAGTAAAAATACCGCGTGATTTGACATGTGATTTAAACACAAATGTATATATATATATATATATATATATATATATATATATATATATATATATATGTGTGTGTGTGTGTGTGTGTGTGTGTGTGTGTGTGTGTGTGTGTGTGTGTGTGTGTATAAGGGAGAGAAAGAGAGAGAGAGAGAGAGATACCAAACCTAAAAATATTGAACAACAAATATTGATCAAGCAAATAATACTGGTAGTATACAATAGATCGAGCAAAGTGTAAGAAAGGGCGAATCACTTAGGTGTGGAGCACACCTCATGTACGGACACGTGAATTCGACCAGGGAGGTGAGACTTCGACGATTTGTTTTGAAGCGAGTTCACTGAGGCGCCCCTAGAAAACGCCACTGGACAAACACACACAACAATAGTCACGGAAAATTATTGGAGGGAAAGTGTGTTTGCTTAATTCCGTGCATGACATATGCATTGTACTACATTGTGGTTCCATGGTACTATCACCGAACTACTACCAGCTCAAGACGTATCCCAAGCTGTAGCATACTATATAGTAGTTAAACTTCGTTCTTATGCAGGGCTTTGGTTCAATATTCATCAAAGTAAAGCTAGGACTCGTAACATTAATCAAAAAGATTGATCGTGATCTTAATACATACATTAAAAAAAAACCCCAACTATTATTAGTCATAGACAAGAGTATAATACACACACACACAAACACACACACACACACACACACACGCACACACACACACACACATAAATATATATATATATATATATATATATATGTATACATATATAGGCCTATATAATTCAGATATTACAATATTTACATTTATGTTTATATCCATTTAAAGACTTATATGATTTGTGTTTACATCTATATTCATATCTATATATATATTTAAACATACATATATAAGAAGATATGCATACATACAAGAGTAATGATCCCTAGATGGATGAGCCTATGAAACCTCTAACTCATTACGGGATGACCTATCACACGCTGTTCTTCGTTTGACTCTCACTATATCTTGCCACTTAACTCTCTTCCTTAAAATGTGTATAAAATGAAATGTAATGCGTATCGTCTTCAACTGAAATCGAAGCCACTTAGTGTTTCCCCTATGTGCATAAAGATTGTGTGAGAATACACACTCGATTCTTGACCTTTATAGGACTTGGGACATTAAGTTCACTGTAAAAAAGGGGGAAACAGAATCAGCAAATGATCAATTTTTTCATGCATCTTCCTCGCTTGGTGATTGTTTATGACGTCATAGTACCTCATCCAAGTTAACAATTCTATACCTTGGCAAAATAACGCCCTCAATCATACTGTGAAGGTTCCTCTAGGCTTAACCAACGCTGCACATTGGCACTGGTCCCTGACCAGTAAGAATCACTGCTGAAAACTTTAGAGATTTATTAGCCTGATTTTGTCTGTCTGTTTGTTTGTTTAACTGAACCTTTTTTCACAATGCCCTTACTTTTGTTCCAGATCCCACACAGGTCTGTCGCATAATTTTCTACAGACACTGCTTGCATTCTCGAGATCAAGGTTCGATGTGGTTTTGACCAAGGCCTATACATGCTTGGACTTTGGGGTCTGGGTCTGGCCTGGGTTCGGGTTATACTTAGGGGTCTGGAATCGGTCTAGGCTCGAGTTAGGTTTTAGCGATGAATTACATAGGCCTATATCATGCGCGCCTCCCAGCTCAACTTGGGTCAAGCTTGGGCCAGACTGGGTCAGGATTGGGCTAGACTGGGTCAGGATTGGGCTAAACTGGGTCAGGCTTTGGCTAGACTGGGTCAGGTTTGGGCTAGACTTGATCAGGCTTGGGCTAGATTAGCCTGAGCCTACCCATCATGAGACCAACAGTAACAACAAACAAAAAGCTCCCAGTGACTAGTTACCAGGCATTCAAAACACTGCCTCGATGGGCTCAGCATGTCGAAATCAGTCGTGTCGTATCATTGATTGATTGATTCCTTGCTTGATTGATTTATTGAAATGGTCTATTGAAGACAACGTGGTCCCGACCAAAGGTCGAATTATTTCAATACATTTTTACATCACATGAATGAAACATAAAATTGATTCAAACAGCTCCCAATTATTGAAATAAATATATTCATGATAAAACAAAATATAACATATGAATTAATCTATGGAATATGAAACATTATATTTGAGGGAGATCCCGAGAAGGATATTGCACGAAGTATGTATTGTGAAATGCTTGCGCAATATACAGATGAACGAAACATTTTGTCAATCACTATGGCACTAAATGGAACAACTCAATGGAACAACTGAAACGGAAGAATAGGCATGTATTATGTTCAGTGAATTCAGACATTAAAAATAATCATCACAAAACAGGTGAGATTCAATTACCACTCTTTTGAAAAAAAAAAAGAACAGGATCTCATAGGACGTCATACAATCTTATAACAATCATTGTCACGACCAACTTTTTCCTTCTTGAGCTTATGTCTAAAACATAATCTTACTGTATATGATACATGTTTGACTTTTACAATGGAAATAAAACAAACAATAACGTGCAAAAAATACACGTGAGCATATCATCTTTTCGATTACTGTAGAATCTACTTCCTCGTAGATTCTTCATATTTCACATGTTTGATTTTCTTAAGTGCTGTATTTGACAATGCATCCATGCATCTGATTGTTATGTTTATGTTTATTTGTTGAAATGTGGAATATGGAAAAAAAAAATTCGAAGCTTTGTCGTTTTTGTCCGGTTTTGTGAAAAATCTATTTGAAATATATACCATCTTCAAAGTTTATATCTATCTATCTATCTATCTATCTATCTATCTATCTATCTATTTATATCTAAATCATCAAACCATTTAAACAATAACGAAAGGTGGCTGATTATTTCGTTATATATCCCCCTCTCGTTCTTGCTCGTGTATAAATCCGACGTAACATTATACTTTTACAGTCTTGATGGTTCGCAGTGGTGCGTGACTGACTAGACACAAGGTAATCAATCGCCTACTGCAGTCAAACCTGCCTTTTATAGCGGCCATCTGTCTATAACGGCCACTCTTATCGTCTCTCTTGGGTGGCCGCTACAGACATGTTTGACTGTGATCGTTATCAACAGATGATCCATATATACCATACCATACCATTCTACCATACCATACCATACCATATCACATGATACCATTCCATACCATTCCATACCATCCCATACCATACTATACCATACCATACCATACCATACCATACCATACCATATTATATCATACCAGACCAGACCAGAGGGGTATTATGTTGTGTTAGCAGGAGTAAAGCGTATGAACTGCCTTTACGTCATGCACAAAAACTTTCCCCGCGAGGTCCTTTCGAAACCATGCACTTTCCGATTTGAGCAACCTCATGACTAGCTGAGCTTCCGAGTTTCTTTCCTTCCTTCCTGCTTTGTTTGGTTTAATTTCTCTTTTTGGTTTTGACTGAACATTGCTTAGTTTAGAATGACGTAATTTTATGGAGCTGAAAGTGATGGGTGAGAAAATACATAGCTTGATATAACTTAAAGGGATGGTATAGTTTTGGTTGAAGTGGGGGACTCAGATTTTGACTTTTTTTGAAAGATAATGAGAAACTTCTTATATGAAATATGAAAAAAGCATTCAATAACTTCTAAAATGAATTCGAAGTTTATTTGATAAAGATCGGTTCTGATATGGATGATATATCAGAAAACAAAGTGGTCCTAATGAAAAGTGGGTCCAACCTCATTATTATAAACTCTTTGGTTTTTTGTTACATATTAGCCATTTCAACAACGATTTTCATAAAAAAAACTAAATTCCTCTTAGAATGTTATGCTCTTTCATATTATATAAGATGTTTCTCATTATCTCAGAAAAAAAGTTGGAAAAAGTTGGAAGCCTCATTTCAACCAAAACTATATACCAACTCTTTAACGCGTTTAAGTGATGACTTTCATTTTTATGTTCAGAGAATTTCCAGTGGTGTCATCTGTATATAATCTATACTCGTGACAGAAAAGTTTCAAAGAAGGGACGGTGTGTTAAAGTTAAATTTATAGTCCATTAAGAGCTCTTCATTATTCATTACAGAGAAACAATCTCTCTGGAGCAAATAATCTTATACGCTGTTTCGAAAGAGAAAGCCCACTATATTGAAGTTGACTTCCACGGTAAATATGACACAGCTACTTAAACTACTATAAGTTTCAACCCAGACTAAATTACAACATGTGTGAAATCCTGATAAAAAGGATGTACATATTATTTTGTAACTATACATTGATATCAATAGTTGTCACACATGCATAAGAGATGATGATGCCTTGGCTATTTAAAACAAAAACAACTTTCACTTTTTACAAACTCGTTCCTTTTATAGAATTGACATAAATCAAGATGAAGATCCTTGCATCAAATCATTGTTAAATTGTAACAAGTTAATAACGATTATTTCTCACTCTCTGTCTCTAGCTCTCTCTTGTTTCTGTCCTGGAATTTGGTATCATTATTGACAAAGTTTATGTGGGGTTCTTTTTTTTTTCAAAGCAATTTAACAACCAATTTTTATACTTGGCTTCACTGATGTCAAGAACTTACAGAGTTGATACTTCTCAATCGTGTCATAAGTGTGACGGTTGCAATGGATGAAATATCAGCAAAAATTAAATTTAGGCAGGCGTCAACGAATTATGTCTCTTGAACTGAATTTACATCGTGAGAATAACTCTATTGTTCTCATTCCGACAAAGCCGATACTATTGTCTCTTTCCTGATCTCCAACTCAAATAAGACAATATCATTGAGTCACTTCATAGCACATAAAGAACAATTGAGTAGCAAAAAACAAGTGCAAAGCGAATCACAAGTCTTGTTTTTCTATTTTGCTATTCCGACATGTGTGAAAATTAGTCAGTGTAAAATATCTTTTTCCCCCGTCAGCTCATACACCCAGTGACTCAAATGAACATGGAATAACATGAATGCACATGCGCACACGGAATGACATGCATTCGTGTTATACTAGTATGTACATAAACAATACTCTCTATATACTACATACGGGACCATAAACGTTACGATACAAGTGAAAATGCTGTGCAATATACACTTCTATTGGCCAGTAGTAATGCATCAGCCTGTGAATAGAATTATAGGTATAATATAATGCCCCTCGAAGACAGAATCCAGAGGCGCGAACCACGAATGTGTCGTCATGCAAAGGACAAAAGAAATGGGCAGACACACAAAAGAAATTCGGAGAGACAGGCAGATGGGGGGGGGGGGGGGCAGGTGAGAGAGATGGTCAACGTCACTGTTTACATGATACATTTATATACCACTGGACTTCAAGAGAGGCACATGGATAGCAAGACGGCAGCTTTTGAAGACAAGTGTGTGTAATTATTGGAAAAAAAAAAACAAAGTAGGTAACGTGTTATTCATTCTGGACCGAAGAAAGGAAAATCACAGAAATATTAAACTTGAAAATTCTAGAATTAATTTCTTAATTGGTATCATATCTATATTGGTGGTTTGATGAATATGAATAATGTAGCACGACCAGCATGGTAGAAGACAAGCACATGCAATACTTCAAAAGGCACAGAACCCAGTCGAAGATCATAAGTATTTTACAAGAAGACGTGAAAATGGCACTGTGGGAAGCTGTTTAGTTGAATTGTTGAATAAAACTATACTAAAAAAAGAACATACAAACGACAAACAACATTAGAATAATGGGTATTGAGAAGAAGAGCAGGCATGACTGGACTATGAGGAACATAGAATTGCAGTGAAGGTAATGAGTCACCTCGGATAAAGTTCCGGTTGCTGAGGCGATGTTTTGGATACTTGGGTTGTGATGACTCCTCTCCTGGTCGATGTGATGATTCATTCGGGCTTCTCAATCCCTCGGCCGGGGATGCTGCCTTGCTCGGGTGTGAGTATGGAGCCCCTAACCCTGGAAACGTAACACACCGAGTTACTACCTACTAGCGGTGGTAGTGACAGAATGGGCTCGGTAAACTCGGGAACGGTTAGAGTATACTCTATGGAGCTCAGAGTGACCTTCGGCTCACGGAACCAAATCGATGAGCCCTTTTTCGTTGTGCGTGGATAATAGAGCGCTCTTTTTTCTCTCTCGCCATCTCTCCCTCTCTCTCCCTCTCTCTCTCTCTCTCTCTCTCTCCCTATCTCTCTCTATTAACTACGCTCACAGCTCTATTATGCCTCGCTGGTAAACAACCCATATCAAAGCGAAACCCACTTATTTCAGAAGCTGAAAAACCCCATTTATTTATCAAAGCAATAACAGCAATAACCACCACCACAACAACAACAGCAGCAACAACAACAACAACAACAACAACAACAACAACAACAACAACAACAACAACAACAACAACAACAACATCAACAACAGCAAGAACCAAGATACAGGGTAGCCCTGGCACTCTTATAGCACACAGATAGCGATGGTGGTATGTAGGGTTGATAGATAAAGTTATCATAAATGAAATTCAATTGCGAGGAGGATGTTTTCAGTATTGTATACTCTCAGATATGAACCTGAAAGTAAAATGATAATGGTAATCACAAAATCACCAGGACCTTGATATCACATGGCGTTCGATGATGAAATGGCATTGAAACCTACAATGAAAATAACATTAGCAATGATAATAACATTATAAGGGGATGGCTAGTAACTGATCAGTGGGAATCAGTGGGAATGCTGAGGGATGATTGTTCCAATCCTTGTGGGATTCATTTAAGAGTACATTGTATATCTATTCTTGTGTGAAAATTATTTGCTTCAGAATGGTCTCATATTCAAGTAATGTGCAGTTTAATGCTTCCAGGTAAGCGTCCCTGGTCAGTGACGGGGCATTAATCTGCACATTACTTGAATACGAGACCGTTCTGAAGCAAATAATTTTCACACAACAGTAGATATATAATGTACTCTTAAATGAATCCCACAAGGATTGGAACAATCATCCCTCAGCATTCCCACTGATTCCCACTGATCGGTTACCAGCCATCCCCTTTAACAATGATTAGAAGTGATAACAGTGAAAGTACGGGGATCATTCCACCAGCCCCACACCCACGAGTAATGCGGCCACGAGCTCCCACGAATTTGACATTGGAAAGAGGTCCATGAGTCATACAGCCTATGAACTCGACACTGGGCAATTAGGCCCACGAGTCCGACACTAGGCAAACAAGGCCCACGATAACAATATAATTCAATAAAGAATAATTGAAACCTCTGTATAGGTTACACCCTTGAATCTTGTGTGATTTTACCGTTACCTATACGTGTCACTTGATTTATATATACATAAGGCCAGCTAAATAATCACAACTTCGACTTGTTTGATTGTCAGAGTCGGCTAAAAATATTCGCCGATCTGTTGACTCACTCACTCTTTCTTGACCCACCACTTTAATTTTGAAACTTCTCGTCAAAAGCTGTGTTGGCGCATAATTATGATGGAGATGTGACGTAGCTCCAAGGTTGGCGCCAGAGATTTAAAATCATGACTGTATACGACTCCTGTGAAGGAATTTAAATCAAATCTACAAGAAAACATCATGTTTTCATGTATACCGAGGGTCAATATAGTCCGTTATGTGTTCGGCTAGCGGCGACTGCTAGGAAGTTTAGCAGTGATCAACACACAGACACTGTTACTCACCAACGCACACATACATATGTTATATGATTATATTTGCTTGAAGAGTCCTATACTTTCATTGAGCTTTGTGCTTTTAGTAGCTTTAGAAATTGACTACTAGTGTTCAACATTCATGGAAGTAATTTAATTGTCCAATTATCAGATTTAATGTGGACATTCAGTCCACATCAATGCGAATGTGAATATCATACAGATTCAGCGAGCAAACGATTTGAATGTCGCACATTAAACTGTTTCTTTGTTATTGACGAGCGGGGGGGGGGGGGGGGGGGCAGAAAAAGAAGGTAGCCCCGAACCTAGATCTGAGCCTTTTCACTTAGTGGAGCACCTCCCCTCACAGAGCGTCAGCCAATGATAGGGTCCGTTGGTGAAGCGCGGGTTGCAGGGTCGCAGTCTGAGGCCAATCATCGCATCGCGTCGCCCCCGGGATTCCAGGGATTCCCACCTTTCGTCGAAATCTTTTATGCTCAATAGCTTTCTATATGCAAATTCATCCTCAAACCAGGCATAATCATACAAATGTAAAGTCCTGTTCTTACAGGGAGATAAATGGCCATGTTTGTTAAGCGTAACTTGGGGTTTTCAGGGGGTTTTAGCCCGGGAGTACCTCCCTGTCTCGACCGATCATCATTGAAATCGGTTATATACTCCCAATTCGTCATAAAAGCCATTTATTTGGTCTCAATCCACATAGTCTATTCCCATTTTGTCTACAACCCAATCCGTATTATGACCATTAGTCCAATTACCACTTAGCCCCATTACCAGTTGGTCTACTTCAAGATTGGCTATGCCTTTTTCGTCCAATATCCACAGTCTGTCAAATAAAATGAGGAAAAATCCAAAGAGATGAATTGAAATTAGATCCTCTGGTCATTAGACGAAATTATGATTAGCTAAACAGGGCATTAGACCAAGTAAGGATTAGACCAAACGGACATTCAATTAGACGAAAGTGATAGCAGATTAAATGGGAAATAGCCGTAGCGGTGTTACACGAACTGGGAAGTAGACCATCTGAAATTAAGACCAAGTGGCAATAAACCTCGAAATCATACAATGTGATATCAAATGAAGTGGAAGAGTTTTTGTAGTAGATCAATACGGCAGCTTTATGGAACAAGTCTGGATTGTGAACTGTTTCTATGCCAAATGAAACATATTCATCTATTTAGTATATTTGTCGCGGTCAAATGACAAACACAATCTTGTCGCCAGACTGGCTGGACGGCGCGATCCTAGGCCTAGGCCTATATCACTCTATTGGAACTGTAAAAAGAAAGGTATCTTGATTTAGACTATAATACTATTTGAGTACTCCCCGACCCGTTAAGGAAGTACGCACAAAAATAACACACTATAGAAAATCAAACGTCTGCTCAGGCGTAAACGGTTAGGTGTACTGCGTGCATGTTCTTGCATGCGTGTGTGCCTGTTTGTGTGGTGAGTGTTGTAACAAAAGAATGGGAATTCCCAGTCTTTGAAAACTGATGTATAGATAGCATAGGTTTTGGAGTGTTTACAACGAATGCTGTGCAGTTAATCTACGCGTCCTTGTGTAAAAAACCCAACCAAAATGGCGTCTGCATTACGCTATTATAAAGACTATACCCAATCTGCCACAGCTATAGAAACCAGAGCTGCAATGTTTTTTACATTATGCAGGGATTCGCTTCTAAATTCATCAGGATACAAAAACCTCGGATGCGATTTAAAGTACATGAACTAATAGCAGGTACGCTTGAATTCAAGTAACTACGATTTATTAAATGAACAAATACATTCATGTAAGCCTACATTAATCACCCAGTCTCTCTCTCTCGATCTCGATCTCTCTCCCATCTAAAGAACAATGTTTATGTATACATGTGCATGTACATGTTTGCACAAAATGTAAGTAATATGATATAGTGTGCATACGATTTATGTATCAACCACATATACGCATACATGGTATACTGTATACTCATGTAGATCTACACTGATCTGCGCAGTTTAGACGACAAGGTCACCATCCTACAAGCTTTGCTTGTTAAGTGGGACCCTCCATTTCCATTCTAATCTTTGTATTAGGTATATATACCTTAGAAACGAAATTCTGTTGTTACTCGTGACCACTTGTACGTTTTCTTTGAAATTGTTATAAATTTGTTCTGTAAATGTATTGTATATATTTTTTTCTGTTTATTCAATGGAAATGGAAATAAAATTGAATTGAAAATTGAATTGAATCCTAGGCGACTTCAACGCTCGCGTCGGCCAAGAATCAGAGACCTTTTCAGGAATGCTTGGCAAACGTGGTGTAGATTAGTGGAATGACAACGGACGCCTCCTACTCTGGAGTTCTGCACAAAACAACAGCAAGTCATCACAAACCCCCTTTTCAAACAGAGGGACAGTCTAAAGATTTGGTATAAACACTGACACTTCCTGGACTACATTCTGGTAGTAGGACCTATAGATAGAAGAGACCAACGTGATGTGCTTCACACTACACAATGTCATGTGTTGAATGCCATGTAGTACCTCCTTGGCCATACCGGCCATCGGCCTGTGTTCGTAACGTCAAGCCCACGCTGAAGAACAGAGGAGCCAACAGAAAGAAATTCAACATTGGTTACCTGCAGTTAGCTAAAGTTACTCGAGGTAATTTCCTGACAAATCTTCAAACAAGGCTCGGAAATGCAAACTGCCTCAAAGACACTTCTCCTGAAGTCCCCTGGGATCAGCTGAAAACAACCCTAGACATAATGCAATCCTCTCCAGGGGCGGATCCAGGAATTCCGTAAAGAGGGGGCGCGTTTACATATTAAAGCGGGGAGGCACGCACCCCTCCCCCTTTTTTCTTTTTATTTCTTTGGTTTCACAAAAAATAAAGGGGGAGGGGGCGTGCGCCCGGTGCGGTCCTCCCTGGATCTGTCACTGCTCTCTCTCCAAGAAGAACAATGACTGGTCGGACGAAGGCAATCAAGAAGTCTAAAATTTGCTGGCAAAGAAGCGATCTGCTCACCAGGTTCATCTCATGAGTCCTTCCTGCACAGAGAAAAAGAGTGATGATGATCAGGTCTTATTTACCCAGGGTAGCCTCTTCAGTGTTGCCACTGCTCTACCAGAGGGCCCTGCTGTTATCATTACCCTAGCATTGCCAGGTACCCATTTATACACCTGGGTCGAGAGGGACATATTATATATAGTGGGTAAAAACATCTTGACCATGGATGTAAGCACTGGGCGGGATTCGAACTCGGGTCTTCCGGTCGGGAGTCGGGAGTCTTATCCACTATTCCACAGCGCCCCCACTGTGCCACAGTGCGTTCCGTCTCGCATGCAGCCATCTTCAAAGGAAACTTCGAGAGATCAAGAACGAGTAGTGGACGAACCTTCCCAAACAAACTCAGCCTTGCGCCGAGGCACCAACAGCTGTGTGTACGATCCCTCACGTCAAGTCCAAAGTCATCTTCGTAGCTCGGACAGTGAAGCCCTCCTTAGCGCCAAGACCTTCATTTCAGCATCTGTGGCGATGGTCAGAGCATTTTCAGTCTCTCTTCAGCGCCATATCCGCTGATCAGTCCAAGAATCCGCTAGGTTCCAGTTCCCAAAACAACCCTTTAGAGTATAAAGAGCTGGATGAGATCCCACCTTTGAAGATACATTTAAAGATACGGATGAAATCGGCAAAGCAACATGTGTGGGTGGAATCTTCCCCGAGGTCTGGAAGGCTGGTGGAAAAATAATACATACCAAGCTACAAATGTTTTTCACGCTTTTCTGGAACCAAGGCAAGTTACCTTAGGATCTTCACGACGCCATCATCACACAGAGGAGAGAAAGTAGAGTGCATCAACTATATTGGATCACTCTGCTCTCTCTCGCAGGCAAAAACCTTGGTCGAATATTCTCCTCAATATAGACTGATGCCAAGACTTAGTGTCGCAGAAATTATCCTCCCATTACAGAATCACATTGTGGCTTTCTAGCAAACGGAGGAATTCCTAACATACCTTTGCTCTCAGAAAGCTCCAGAAAAATGCAAAGAACAAAACAAAGGATTCTAAATCACCTTTGCTAACCTCACCAAAGCCTTCGACATCAAGAGCAGGAAAAGGCTTTGGCAAATTCTGGAGCGTCATTGTCCCCCGAAGTTTCCCAGTATACTGCATGAAAACCAACAAGGCCGGATCAGATATAGCATGATTGGACATACGTTGTAGGTCCATGGATATAGCAATGATCTTTCAGAATCCTTCCCAATTTACCACGGCATAAAGCAAGGTTGCGTCTTCCACCAATTCTCTTCACTATCTTCTTCAGCATGTATTATCTTCTACCCCCGTCACAAGGAGTGATAGATAAAATCATCAAAATTTTATCTTTCTGGAAATAAAAGTACGTGTGCGGCAAATATTAATAATGTGCTGTATCATGGAAAAATCTTATTCATGTTATAATTAGATATATCAATAATTATTATGTTAGACTAAGTGAACGTTGTCATGTGTGATATTGAAGTCCTTTTTTTAGAGCAGCTAGTCTCAAAACAATTCTCATGTTTTGTAACTATTTTGACGTCTTATCAAATCATTTTTCTTCATAATTTCTTATCCGAGTGCTTGAATTTGAAGCGCTTTTCTATGCATGTCCATTTTTACATTATTATAATCTATTATTGTTTTAATGTTTCGTTCATTTCATTTGTGATGTTTTCCTTAATCATTTCGGAAAACCAACAACTGAAATTTGACCATTTGGGTGGCCTATTTGGTGGCTCGAACAGGCTATTAACAAAAGTTATTGTCGGGCCTTGATGAGTCATTTTATGTGTACGTGTGTGTGTGAGTTTCAATCTAGTCAAGAACAAATGTTGGTTTTAAATACAAAATTACCCTAAATCGTACCGTTCGGGACAATGACCCAACAACATTACAGATATTGTCACAAAGGACACCCGTAAAATGTGAAATTATTTGTTTCTTAATCTTGGTGGCCGCTGGTCTGGAAAATATTTGGCAGAAAATTGCCAAACCTTGCCACGAAAAAAAAAAGTGCTTTAAGTAGCAAATTAAAAAGGGTGACTGGGTGCACGCAGTTAGGCTCCTTCTCTTATCACGGGGCTCAAGACATGTTTCATATGTGCAAATAAGGTACTTCATTAATGATAACAATACATTATCTTTTTCTCAGAATGAAAAAAAAAAGGTGGAGGAAGCAAAATATCTACCCGATAAGATTTTATTCTTACTTTAACCACATTCCAACAGAGATTGAACCAATATTTTTTTTTTTAACAATTCCATGTGACTGACATGGAGTCAAATCAATAAGATTAAAAGTTTTAAATAATCTGGATGTTCTGAGTCCCGTGCAACCCCTGTGCAGAATGTGCTGTGTGGGTGACATACAATTAGTTTGGTACACGGCGTGTCTGTTGATCTACGGATGTGTGGTCTTTACTGTGTGTCGGGAAATTACATAATGACCAAACATTATTTAATGATAAATAATAATAATGATAAGGTCTTATTTACCCAGGGTAGCCTCTTCAGTGTTGCCACTGCTCTACCAGAGGGCCCTGCTATTATCATTACCCTAGCGTTGCCAGGTACCCATTTATACACCTGGGTCGAGAGGGACACAGTGGGTAAAAACATCTTGTCCAAGGACGTAAGCACTGGGTGGGATTCGAACTCGGGTTCTCCGATCAGGAGTCGGAAGTCTTATCCACTATGCCACAGTGCCCCCACCACTATTTCTGATACTCCAAGAAAGATTTTTGAGACAGACCAACCAAAAAGGCCCACCAGGGCAATCAGATAGGCCTACTTACATGTCTCCATATTTGCGTGGGCAGGGAGGTGAACCTCCCTGGTGTGGGTGAGAGGGTTGCATATACAGTTATATAATGTTCATATAAATTGGGCATGGTTGTGTGTGTGTGTGTGTGTGTGTGTGTGTGTGTGTGTGTGTGTGTGTGTGTATGTGTGTGTGTATGAGTGTGAGTGAGAGTTTTTATGTATTAAAGTCTTTGTAATATTTATCACATTATTTTTCTTCAATGTGCGTTGGGGAAAATCAAAAGAAATTAGGGCGTACATCAGATAGGAGCTTTAACGGGAGCTTTCGAGTCTTCAGTACATTTCTTACGGACCTAACTTTGTACACTACTTATTTCCAAATTTTTTTTTTTTTATGTTACGTCTGGTTTTTGTGTCGTTTCGCCCACAATATGTGAGCTCCCCTAATCCAAGTATCATCGCAGGAAAAAAAGCCTCCCGTAAATCAAAATCTTATGTAAAAGGACCCATACAGAATTTTATAGTGTGTATCTATTCCCTGGGGATCAGATAGAGTGACGATGAAGAAAAGAAAACCAAGTAAAAGAAGAATAGAAGCAAGCAAAGTACAAAGGAGCGGAAGAAGATGAAGAAAAAAAAATCATTGTTTTATACACGACTGAGTGGTTGATTATTGCACACAATAATACAAACACAGGGACCTACACATACACACACCAAAAAAAAAATAAAAAAAAAAAATCTCATCAGTCTATAGATTCAGTATGTTATATAGAGTACAAAGGTTTGTTAGCATGTGTTTCAAATCGATAAACATCAACAGCTTCAAAAAAGTTATTAATAGTGGTCGGCAAGGACACGATCCTACATAAAACATAGCCGTGGTTTTCCCCATATACAGGCATCACAAGTTTTATTGTGCCCAGTGTTTATCTCACGTCATTCGCCCAGTTCTATTTGTTTAGTTGTTGTTGTAAGAAGGCAGGGGTGGATCCAGGAATTTCGTAAAGGGGGAGGGGCGCCTTTACAAAATTAAAGGGTGGCGCAGGCGACCCCGCTCCATTTATTCTTTTTACTTCTTTTGTTTTAACAAAAATAAAAGGGGGCACCCTGTGAGCCCCCTCCTTGATCTGCCACGATGGAGGGGGGTCACATCCCGTTAACGCCCTCCACAATGATACAAATAACATGCTTATAGGCTTGAGCAAGTGTAGAAGGAATAATCATTGTATATTAAGTCGGGGAAAATCACTCGTTTTCTCAACATAATACCTCTAGATTAACAAAAACAACAACAAATAAAATCTAACCCTAGTATAAACAAAAACAAAAGAAAAAGAAACAATACAGTGTCAAACATCACAATTACAACCTTTAGCATGGACCTAGAACAAATGAATTAAAGTTAACCTGGTGCTTCATGTTATCAGCAAGGTAAAATCACAAAACGGGTAACTTGCTAGTTCATTTATACTGCGCTCCCAACACAAGTCATTTTGGAAACATTAAAGGCTCTTTGCTCAAGTCTGAAGTGAATCTACTGTCGGAGGGGGGGGGGGGGAGGGGAGAAAATAATTTGATGAAAATAAAAACAAAAAGATTCGGAAATAGTTAACTATTCAGTTGACATTTGTCAATAGATATCTTGACAGTTACAGCAACAGCTTTAAAACAGTTCCATGTACATGTACTAGTATTATCAGTGTTTTTATCCATTAAGCAGCGCTCTACAGGTCAGTTAGAAAAAAAAACAACATTTAGTGGGGCTTTTACATTTTTATTTCTTCTTTTTTTTGTAGCTAGACAGCCCATGTTAGTGTTTCTACACTAACTTTTTTTTCTCCTCAGCTTCATTTAATGTGTTTTCTCTCTCAATTAGGGTCTTGATTCTGAGACGCCTCCTCTTCCCGATGCATTCCTGTCTTTATCTTGCGCCTTTACTATTATATTTATTTCCATTGTCTTCATTTTTGTCTTCTTCTTCATCAAATTTCTTCATCGACATTTTTGTCGTCCATATTCCCTTTCCTTTTCTTCACGTTTCTTTTTCTCCTTTCTTCCCTTTCTCTCAGTGTTTATCTTGACAATTCATCGTCCTTCGTCTGTGTTTTATTTCCTCTTGTGCTCTTGTATGCACATTTGTCTTTATTTTGGTCTTTTCCCCCGAATCCTTTTTGCTGCTTCTCTTCCTGCCGTTGATCTCTTCATCCTTGTCTTCCTTTTCTATCTTCACTTCTCTGTTAAAGGGGAAAATCCAGTCCAAAAACAAGTTAGTCTGATAAAAAAAAATGGTTTAAAGAAAGATCAATGGTAAAAATTTGACTGAAATCGGATGAAAAATAAGGAAGTTACGAAATTTTGAAATTTTGCTTATTTCTGCATAACAGTTCTTGTACAGTGGATATGAATGTGCAAATGAGTGAGCTGACCATGTCAAACTTGATCGTGTACAAAAAATGACAAAAATTCAATGTTTCTGTCATTTAAGTCTAAAACATGATGCTATTCCTGGTAGAATAACTTCAGAATAGTGATCAGTTAGATATATCAGGATTTGAGCCTTAGGCATATTTGCGTTTGAATGAAAAACTGGAAATTTCACAATTTTATGTAGAAACTATATGGCAAGTTGTGAGGGTATGACATGCTCTTTTTGCCATTTGCATATTCATATTGACCGATCAAGAACTGTTTCCTGAAAAAATAAATTAGCGAAACTTCAAAATGTCTTAACTTCCTTATTTTTCACCCGATTTCAATCAAAATTTTGCCGTTGAACTCGTAATATTTTACTCTTTCTTATCAGACTAATTTATATTTGGACTGGATTTTTTCCCTTTAATTTTTGGTCTTAATCTTTGAACTTCTCCCACGTCCTCCCCTCCTCCTCTCCTGTTTGTCTACCTTGTTTCTTTTCTTCGTTTTTTCCTCTTCTACCAGTCCTTTTGGCTTCGTTTTGTTTTCTTCTTCTTTTTCTTCTCCTTCTTCTTATTCTACTTCCTCTCCTTCACTTCTGTGGCATTCTTAGTCATTATCACGTCACCTTCATTATCATCTTTGACGTTGTCCATTTAATTTCCTCTTCACTACTTCCTTGTGTCTTTTCTCTCAATCTTTGGTCTTAGCTCTTGAAATTCCCCTCAACCTTTCCTCATTATTAACCTGTCATCCCCATTTTTTTTGTGTGTTCTTCTCTTCTTCTTCTTCTTCTTCTTCTATTTGTTCTTTCTAAAGTTATACTTGTGAGCCATTCGAGGTGTGGTTTCAGACAGTAAGGGTTCGATCATGCTCTAACGGTATCCCAGAGAAGATGGCCTAAAATTCAAATAAAATTCAATGTCAGCATAAACAGTGAAGTTCCACATGAGTCGATATCGTGGGATGAGTCAATAAAAGCTCTACGAGGATACCAAGATACTCACTTTTACGAAAAGAAAAGAAGTTTTTATTCACTTGTTCGTCACGTCTGACTATTTGACAACCCTGCATTTATTCCTTCAGTGATATGTGTATAGTGAAGTGACAACATCATTTCCACTGCTACAAACACTATTACCAGATTACCAGTTTCGCGCATGTACTTGTCATAACAATGATGACGATAACGGCGGTGACAATGAAAAATAATGATAATGATTTGATTGACAGTAGTGTTCATAGTGATGATAATGATGATGACAATTATGAGGATAATTATCGTAATGACAATAATATAAGCCAATGAATACTCTTATCACTGATTATTGTTCCAGCAGAAATTGGATATAAAAAGTGAAAGAGATTTTTGTGTAATCATTTCCGATTTATCTAACCACGTACGGTGCATGGCAATAACGTACAGATATGATCAGTATATTATCATCCTTGAAGCGGGAAATTCACCACGAACAAAAGTTGTTTGCCATACTTGCTTCCGTTACATTTCTTTCAGCCTTTTCCTCGAATTGATTGAAAGACAGCATGGCTCTCACAAGGAAGTATTCGTCCAAAAAAAAAAAAAAATCCAGTTCAGACAAATACATACGTTTCCAGTTAATTGCATGAATTACTCAGTGACGACAAGATAAAAAGGAGACAAATCAGTGTAGGGCCTAAATGTTTCGTTTTTTACTTTTTTTTAACCTCTACGACACCGACAGGATGGGAGGTTGTTAAATTAGCTTTCGGTCTGATGCTTGGATAGTTTTGGAAGCTTCCCCTATTGCCACGTCATCTTGTTATGTAATCTATTGAAAAGAGTGAGAGCCATACGAATAGAAATTCAGATAAAATCTTATCTTTTTTTCCCCCTTAAAGTGGAGGATTTGATCAATTAACTTGATTGTTCATCTTGTTTGAGGTTTATCTAACCCGTTCCGTACAGGAACCTGGTGGCCTGCGTACTAAATCTATGGGCATTTGAGAATTAAGTATGCATATTAGGAACGGGTAAAATCACTTCCATAAAACACTGAAAAACAAAGATCATAAGCAAAATAGGCCTATAAATGTAAAAGCATGAGTGTGCGACAGAAATACAGGAACTAGGCAAGTTAGAAAATTTAAGGAGACAAGGAGGAGGGCAAAGCATCTTAATACCTGTCTCTTTCCTAATAAAACAGTAACATAGATATATCATCATTAATTATATATGTTGTAATATCCGTATACGCTATTGGCGTCATATAGGAAAATACAACGAGTCCTTTTCACAAATTAAGCGGTAACTCAACAGAAAGAGGTTCCCGAAAACTCTGCACGATATCCGGCGTCCAAGGACTCGAGCATTGAAATCGAGTTTCATATACCTTTCATAATATCATGTCTGACCTAATTTGCGCGTCATGTTGATATATGCAAATACAGGACCTTGGGAAACCCATGAAAATTCATTGTTGGAGGAGGAACGAGTGGAGAAAATGAAAGAAAAAAGAAAGAGAAAATGAATATTTTCAAACTAATCATCTCTCTCTCTCTCTCTCTTATGTTATATTTCTTTCTTTTTTTTATCAAGAAGTTACCGAATAGCAGGTTTTGTGAAAAAAGAATGATAAAAGTTATTGTCAACACGAAAACAGAATTTTGAATGTCAACTTTTTATGAAAAAAAAATGAAAATACGCCGATTATAAGTTGTTGTTGTTGTTGCCCTTAAAATGAGAAGATCCAGTGATTTAGCACTCAGTTTTTATATGACCAAAGTTGTAAGGACAACTGCAAATAGGGGACAGAATGAAGAAGCAAAATCGATGACTGCAGTCTAAAAAGATCATGTCCAGACATTAGCAATTCTCAATCTAACCTGGCTGTTTGTTAATCGAACCATTATCAACAAAGATCAGAAGGGAAAATAATGAAATCTTATATAATCCTGGTCCATCTCACAACCATTGAAAAGAAAACATTCCCTCCATTCCCCTCCCCTCCCCCTCCAAAAAAAAAAAAAAAAATGACATAAAAAAAAAAATGAAACAAACACGGATGCAACATCTCCTTTACGGACATTCCCATGCAAAGCCTGTAGTTTATGTTCGCTTAATGAAAGCGGATATTATTACGTCACTCCCACACACACTTTAGTAAACTGTAGTTATCCTCAATGATAGTATTTGGCAGAGTTTCAAATTAACGATGATTTAAAACGTTGATGTGCAGACATTTTGGTTTTTCTTGATGTTTGGACTCCTTTGACACAACTTCCAATCAGCAGAACTAAACCGACTGCACACAGCTCAACCTGATGTGGGAAACAAAATCCCTGAAAAGTGTGCGCTTATTTTGCTCAAGTGTGGTAAAGTATGATGTAATGATAGTTGCAAGTATTACATTTACAGGACGGTATGTTGGAGGTGTGTTAGAACATCAATCCCATGAGTGTATGAGGGCAGTACAATTTAAGACGCACCAGAATCTTTCTGGCAGTTAAAAAAAAAATCGTCCATCATTTTGCCTCTACAAAATAGAGCTCATCGGGCCAGCAGAAATGGAGAAGTTTGAAGTTTTTATTTCATTTCGTGAACAGAAATGGACAAAAAAAATCGTTTATTTCAGCTGTATATATGTTATGTTATATTATGTTATGTTATGTTATGTTGTATGTTATGTTATGTTATGTTATGTTATATAGTTATGTTATATTCATCTTTAATTTTACCCTATCTGAACTATGGCATTCTCGCCTGGGGCAACACTTACTCCTCATATCTAGAAAGAATATTATTATTGCAGAAAAAGCTCTTCGTATTATTTGTAGAGAGTCGTGGAGATGTCATACAAACGATTTGTTTTATCAAAATAATATTTTAAAAATTAAGGATTTGTATTGTTTGAATTTAGGTCAGTTTATGTACAAATTGATAAATAATTCCCTTCCTTTTGCGTTTGATTCCATGTTTATTCAAAATAAAACTGTACATTCATACCCCACGAGACAAATCAATGAATTCCATTTACCACTCTCTAGGACGGTTTTTGCAAAGTCTATATTCTCCTTCGCTGGACCTAAATTTTGGAACTCCCTTGACAGCAGCATAAAAGAATCTCTAAGTTTTAACACTTTTACTTTGAAATTAAAGAAAATGTTTATCAATTCTTATATCACTGGGGATTTGCATTTCGAAAGTTGCTAACTGACTTCTTTGCTGTTAATGTCTTTACTTTGTTTAATCTATTTCATAACTGTTATATATATTACTTATAGATAGTCCACTTCTTGGTAAGACCAAAGTCTCATGTGCCCTGGCATTGACCCTTGAACTCTTCCTCCTTTGCCCTTTTCTCTCTCTTCCTCTGTCTTCCTGTCCCCCTCTGGCCTTTGACCTCCTATTTATTCTTTCCTCGCGTATGTAAGAGAGCAGCTTTTTTTTTTTGTCTGTGCGTGCGTTTTGTGTGCGTATACTTGTTTCATTTTCTGTTTCCCGAGGACTATGTCAAATTGTCTTGTTACATTATTACTATAGTTTTCACGACTCACGAGGGGACTGCATTCTACAAGCTTGGCTTTTTAGCAGTCCCCTCCATTTCCGACCTTTTCTTTCTTATGATGCAGTCACATTTTGCCCATGTATTTTTTCAAGTAGTATGTTTATTGAGTCATGTAAACAAATGACGTGTATCTAAATTTCATTTGGAAATGTAATAATTACATTGTACTTAATTTGTTTATATGAAATTGTCATATTATATGTTATGGCCGGAAATGAAATAAAAATGAAATGAAATGAAATGAAATGAAATGAAATATGTAAAGCTTGTCTTAAAACCACCAAAAATGAAAAGAAAAACAAAAAACCCACAAGCAATGACAAGTTATAACTCTGATATATCTTATATGGGAACATTCTTTTACTTGTATTAGCTAGAATAAAAAAAAATCCGAAATTCATATATAACGCACATAAAAATTGTGAGGGCAGATATGACATCATCAACTCGCTCATTTGACTAATGTTTTACGAAAAAAAAAATGAAATTTCAAAATGTCACATTTCCTTATTTCTCATCCGATTTTTGTCATTTTTTACATCGTTCTGTAGGGTTCTTTTTTTTTTCATAGCCAACCTTTCGCGAATTCAAAATTCAGATCGTGATCATCACAAACAGAAATGTAGTTTCTGCATTTTTATAAGATTTACCACACTGTTGAAACAAGCTGTGTGTGTGTGTGTTTGTTCTTTTTTGTTTGTTTGTTTAATGCTCAGAAATAGTCTTGCATGTTAAGATTTGTCTCACTCAAGGCATCCAAATCTTAAATGTAATAAACACTTCAACTTTCATGCGTCTTTCGTACAAGAATATTGATTTATTTGACTGATAAGATTTATTGGTGAAAGTCTTGTACGATGCGGTACCTGTGTTAAAATCTATCCTTGTATTCCTATACCAAATTTTATTCTCATCGGTAAAAAAAAAAGAAAGATAAGAAATATAGAAATAAAAAACTTTTAAAAGTTTTTTTAAAAGTTTGTCTCAGGCATTTCTTTTAAATACCAGTTATTATTCATGCATTTATAGCAACATCGAAATTGGTTAGGTATAATTTTGCCTCCTTCTGTTGTTTATTTCTTTGGTTTACCACCCTGGTCATTTTAAGTCGAGATGGAAAAAGACAATCAGTGTATATCCTTAATTATTAACGCAGTTGCCTACTTCACAAACAATCTAGCTTTGATATCAACTGATTTGCTTTCCTACATATCGTCCTCAGACGAAAGGCTGATGATAAGAAATTTGTGGTGTTGAATTAGATTACCATCTTTACTGTAGTTGCCGCATGTGTCTGCAAATATTATTTTAGAGGTTGTTACTTTAATAAACGAAAAAGAAAACTGTGTGTAATAGATATCGATCGAGGAAGTAACATTTTTTTACAGCCACAATATCCGTCCCTTCTCAATTAGGAAACTTTCGTGCTATTTTGAATTAACAAATTAATATGTCCAATGTTCAATCGCCGAAGTGATTTGACATCACTTTAATCACAAGATTCGTTCCTCGGCAATTCCTGGAGTTTCGTGACATTTTGAAGGTGATATCTTCATTTGAAAAGTGCATTGATTGTTGATATTCTTGTTTCTTTTCATTCTTTTTTGTTTGTTATCGTAGTAGTCGGTCCTGTGCTATTTCGTCTGTTTGTTGTTTGCTTTTTACCTATGATATCAATTATTTGAAATAATAATGCCAGTGAATTTGCGGTAATCAAAATGGTAATGTGATTCGATTAAGGCATTTGCTAAGGATCATTCTTTCTAGTTGGATCCATTATGGCTACCTACTCATCATCGTAATGGTCCCCTCCCACCTTCTGGTATTTTTGGTCGCTTACTGTTGTTGTTTGCTCCTATTTATTTGTGGATTTTCTAGGCCGAGGACCCCGTAAAATTTATTTGCTTGTTTGTTTGCTCTCATATATTGAAACTGTGTATTCTGTGATGTAATGTGCTTAACAATTGTTCAAAGCTTCAAATAGTTTCCATTTGCTTCGGTGATTCAATTTGTTTTGATGAATTCGTCATTGGGATATCAAATAAAGATATTGGATAAGGAAATAGATTCAACTTACTCTCAATTTCCATTAGGTTGATAAGTGTTGGACTCCGGGGGTATTCCCCACTTCTTTCCCACCATTCGACATTGCACTACTCTTATACATGTGAAATCATTTAGATTATTATTATCATCTCTCAGTATGGAGCCTTAAAAGTATTTGTTGGCCATGCCATTAGATCGTTGTTTAAGAAAGAGTCCTGGGTTTATCAGAAAATTGTCAAATAAAAGCAACGTTCAACACATACATCTATCTCTACTATAAATCTATCTATCTCCCTAGGTATGTACGATGTACATTTATATATACAATGAAGATATTATTTCCCTCGTATATGTATATAATTCATTATTTTTTGTATGTTAACATACGTGATATGTACACAGCGTACTTTCATTAGTCAGTGGGAGCTCGATTGTATATGTATACAAATATGAATATATATATATATATATATATATATATGTATATATATATATACACGTGTATATTATGTGATATGCATAACATACTCATATGCATTATACTCTATGTATGTGTATATATATATATATATATATATATATATATATATATATCATATATATATCTGTCATTGTCTGTATAAGATATCTTGCGAAGTATATTGTGCTACCATTGACAGCTATGTCTTATAATAACATCAGAGTCCCCTCGTTGAGGATTCTGCAAGAGATGTTACAGCACGTTGCTAAAATGGATGTGAAAACAAAAGACGATGTAAGAACAACGTGCTTAGAGATGTGTGGTGTGCAACACAAAAATACATTTAGAAATACCAAAGGCTCCGTCACCAGTAATTTAAAAAAACAACAACAAATGTTTAATTCAAGTAAATGAATACAAATTAGTCAGAACAGAATATGCTGGAGTAATCATATTGATATCACATATATAGCAAAGATTACATACGCGAGAAACTAGAATCTACTCTGAAGGCATACGTGGAATAACTGTCGATTATCTTACTTTCACTTACGAATCTTTCTTGATCCATCTCGCCAGAGGAGGGATCCTAATGGGTTCTACCACAACCAGTAGTCTTTAGCAATTCATTTATGCCTAGTACGGGGCAGGTTAAATGCTCTAGTCGAAGATGCTTTCGTCTCCTAAACTAGTCCCGTTACCATTACCTGTCTATCAATCACCGGAGGGATGCTATAAGAGTCACGTAATATTTCTCGGGGTTACCTTTACTTTTTTTTTTTTTACTGCATAATGAGAACCCATTTAAATCCCATAATACCTAAAGGTGAATAAATGAAAGACTTGGAAAATCAGTATGATTATTGTTCGCCACTCAGCTCGTCACTGCCTTTTGCTTTTGAGATTTCCATTTCAGTTTAATCTGTCGAAAGTTCAACAACATGAAACTACCAAGTAGTCTGTATCACAGCAACATAAATGGGGACAGGAAAGGGGAAAAAACAACCAAACAAACAGAAACTCCACACAAAACACTTTCTTTGGCAAGATAACGCTCACTTTCCTTGAAACACTTGCATTCAGGTGTTCCTGCTTGGCGCAAAATGACCCGTTGCATATATACCTTTATCACTGTTCCTTGTATATTTTTAACTCTGTCACTGCAAATGATAAATCTACGGTGTATGATATCTGTGACTCTTCTTAGCAGTTGTCTGCAGAGGATTAAATGGTGACGATAAAGTCGTGGGAAAGGCAGCGTCAGCGTGACATGAATACATTAGAAACGGCGCGAAACACCGGATTGCAAGTGAAGCACTATGCAGGGAACGGTTTCATAAAAAGCTGTTAGGATGGCAACTCTTGCTGGAATGGGAACTTCCCGTAGCAACAACCAATCAGGTAGCTGGATTCTTGTCGTTGCCATGACAAATGAAATTCAAGTAAGAGTTGCTATCATAGCAACTTTTATTATCATATTTGTTGATATTATCATTAAATGTGGCTCAGAATGGCTGACCCGCTGTCCATCTGAACGCAGAAACTTAAACCACCAAAGAAGAACTATATGGAAAAAATCGGTGAATTATTGACAATGACACTACAGAGAGCCATATTTTTTCTGCATCCCTTAAGAGTGCCTTAAACGCGTTGCTCGATGTTACAAAGGCAGCTTGCGCGTGCGGGGCAAGAGATATTAGAGAGAGAGAGCTTGTTTCTTAACATACCAGCCAGAATGGGCGAAGCACGTTGTACGCGCATGCTAATATAAGGACGAGGTTGTCTGTTTTGATAAGAGAATAGCCCCACACCTTCAATATAGTTCTTCTTCGGTGAATTGAAGGACAGACTTACACCTGCACAGGAGGCTTCTTTTCAGCTGCTTCTATCTCTTTTTCTTTCCATCCTGTGCTACTTTTGCAACCAAAATAATTGCGGAGTACGGGCGGTGCGTAAACGGCGCAAAACAAAAATAGTATCACGGTCGTGATCGACATGATTACGATCAAAGCGATGAATCCTGGCGAGGTAATACTAACATCCCTAGCTTGCTTGATATCGGGTTCGTCATTACCAGAGCGTGGTTTGGCATCGATTTGATTGGTAGATTCCGCGCGAAGTGGGTCTGTTGGGGGCGCCGGGGTTGTACAGAGTGTGGCCACGGAAACGATTGGTCTTTGAGCCATGGTTGGGGGCTCGCTGCAGAGAACGGTCGAGGCCATTTCTCCCAGCTTTTCGGCCAAGGCCTGGCGAAAGGGATCGAGGGAGCAGTCACACAACCAAGGGTTACCAACAGCTCCAATCTCCTCCACTCCCTCCAACTCGACTTCGGACAATGAGAAGGTGGACAGGTGATTGTGGGAAATGTTCAGGCGCACAAGATTGATTGAGGAAAACGTGCCCGGCATGACACTAGTGAGTCTATTACCTGATAGATCGATCGTCCGTACGCTACTGAGCCCGGTGAAAACACCTCTGCGGAGGACTTGCAACCTGTTGTACGACAAATCGACAAAGTCGAGTTTTCTCAGGTCTTTGAAGATGCCCTCTGGGAGATCTTCTATGAGGTTGTTATCGAGGAGTAGCCTTCGGAGGTTCACAAGGCCCTTGAAGACATCCTGGTCGAGGTGGTGCAGCTTGTTGAAGTCTAGGTGAAGCATCTCGATCGTGGGGGACTCATGGAAGACACCAGTAGCAATGGATCGGATGCGGTTGTGGCTCAGGTACACCCACTTCAGACTGGAGGTGTCATTCAGGGCGTGAGCCGGGATGACTTGCAGCTCGTTCCAGAGAAAGTTGATGCACTTCAACCGATAAGCCCCGGCAAAAGAATTGCTAGAAATCTGTAGACAGTCAACACACACACACACACACACATACATACACACAAAAAGAAACAAAATAGCAGTCGTCAGGACATGTAGGAAACACATGGTATTCAATTGACAGATAACCTTATTCGTGATGGCAATACAATTTACATCTCTCAAAAGAAAGCTACGACGTTCGATGGTTACTATAACAGATCATCACTCTTTCTCGTTCACTGAGAGTGTATATTCTACTGAACTGATGGTAAAGTCACCAAAAGAATGAGACAGAAATAGACCGAGGGACAAAAAGAAAGACAGAAAGGGAGAAACCTGATCTACAACTGCTCTCATTCTCGGAACTTTCCTCACCGTTGTCACGTGGTTCTCCAGTATCTGTAGGTACTTCAAGTGCGAGAAGGTGCTGAACGTCCATGGTTGCACGGCAGTGATGTTATTCTGGTTAAGGTTGAGCACCTTCGCTGCGGAGCACTCTTGCGGGACGCTCATCAAGCGTCTGCGAGAGCAGTCCGCGTTTCTGGCCCATGAGACGTAGTGGCAGTGCCGGTTGCAGGGGTTTCCGTCAGAGGCCTCGATCAGAAAGATGTTAATGTCGCACAGCAGAAATAAGAGGGCTACGCGCCGAGTAAGGAGGCGAGATGTGAAGACTTTCTTATTGGGATTCATGTTCGACCTACCGAATCGGGAATTAGGGAGCAAAGAAGAATTATGCATGAGGAATAACACATACACAGACACAATCATGCAGGCATATGCATACACACGCACAACATTCGAGGCGACCACTTTCTCAAAAATGTTCGCACTAATTGTGCAATATGTAGTTACCAGGGTAACAGATGGGAATAACTAGTCAGACGTGAGTATTTTAGGTATAACTACGGTATCTACAGTTACAGCACCTGCTGGGCCCTGTTGCATAAAAGCTGAGATGACAGATAAGTAAAAAAAAAAAAAAAATCAAACATGAGTCTCTAAATACTCAATTCTGATTGGCAAATGCCTGATTTAGGCCTATGTTTGATTTTCTGACTTATGTTTGATTTCATCTTTTAATGCAACAGGGCCCCGGTAATATAGTGTTTCCTCGTCTCTGTAGAGCTTGACATGGTGTCTAAATGAATAACAACAACAAACTACGAAAATGACACTGCAAAATTATATTTCTATTGTGTTAATTGACTGCCATTGTATATTATATAAAACCTATAGAGAACTCTTCAAATTAAGTTGTAGGAACTCCTTGTACATTGTTATATGGGGGCTCTGCATGCCATAGTTCCTTCGCTCAATATCTGGTATGTTTCGCGTCAGCACTGGTATCAGGTTGTTGTTTTGTTTTGTTTTGTTTTGTTTCGTTTTTGATTCGTTTTAACACGATTTTTCTCTTGATGTAGGTAAATCTGTAAGTTTTGAGGGCTAGTATTGGGAGCAGTTAAAGATACTATTTTCTTTTAACCACAAATTAGTTTGGAATATTTTGAAAATGTTTTGTTTATCACATTGCCATTTTTTTTAAGTTATTGATTGACGAGAATCCGCAGCACTACCTTGTAGATAGAGCAAAAACATCGGAGTATTCTGGATGCACTGTTGTTGCAGCTCCTGAAACGATGAGTGTGTAATTATTGACATTTAGATCTCAACGATGCATGGGTTTTTCCACCGTAAGTAAACAAGGTCATAGGACGCCACTTCAACTTATGATTGACAATCACTGACCAACTGATATGGGCTGTGTGGTGAGGTACTTCAGATCTTCCACTCATACTGGTCGTGCATTTCCATGAACGTGACATAACATGGGTTACAGTCACGATGAGCTGTCACAATCGTCTTTACTCAAGCAATTTAAGCATTGACATTGGGCGGGAAAACAGACCCGATGGCACTTAGTCGTGTACATAACTTTAACAAGTTAAGACATTAGTAAGGCCTACTATCATTGCGGCATTCAATACAAATGTACTCCCCAATGCTGGACAAAACGACAACAGCAACAGCTAAGAAATCGCGTAAAGTCTAGGTTTAGGCTCGGCCCGGGCCACTCAGATACCGTGTTGATACGACGTTCCAGACGTGTCGAACGACCGAATAATAACTGTCAGAACCACTCGCAACTAGGCCTACATTTTGTATGCTTTACCCCTAATATTTTTGTCGCAATTTCTGCCTTACCTATACGTAGCGTTTTCTCTACAGCGTACACTTTTCTTTGTTGCCGTGAGATTATGAGATTATAGGACTATATAATTGGGCTATTGCGTAGGCCTACACCCATTATACTCCTCAGGTACGCATCGTATTTGAAAAAAGCCTCTTCCCGGGACATCAGTTACGACATAAACACGAAAATATAACCTGTAAAACCTTTCCGTGCTGATTTTGTTTTGACTCGTTTTGTGCTTTTTTAGTGATGCCGTAGTTTGCTAAGTAAGAACCCCCACAGTATACGTGTTCTATTTTTAACAAACTGAGTATTCTTTGAGAAATTTCACGAGAGTTTTACTAGTATTGCGACTCTGATGGCTGGGTACCGTATTGTATTTAACAGTGGTGGGAAGTCGATGTATGCCGACAAGACTAAGTATATAAAGCTTACCTCCCCCCCCCCACCCTCCCCCCCCCCAAAAAAAAAAACTCTAGATAAGATTAGTTCGAACAAGTTGAATAAGTTGACAGACGAGTAGGCCTACTGGCCATCTCGTTTAACGTCGTTAACACAGACCTAATAAGAAACGTCAGCTCTTTTTTGTTTGTTTGTTTGGGTTATTATTTTTTTTTTTTGCATCTATGCTTTGTAGAAACGGGAATGGTCAATAATGCATGTATAGTTTACGTGTAAACAGTCACGCTTAGGGGCATACGGTGTATACCCGACACGCACTCCATCACCCACCCCACCCCTACCTCAGCCCGCCGGTACATATTCAGTAAAAGGCGTAAACTGTCCAACCCTGGTACCTGGTACGTATTTTGAGTGAACCGCCTTCTGCAACAGAGTATGCTGCTACACACATTGTACGATATTGTCGAGCTATACACATAAACAAAATTACACACGGTCCATCAGCATGGACAAGGCCTGTTTGCTGGCTTGACTTAAGTAATAACTATAATGGTCACTCACCACTGGAGATTTCTGTTATACGTTGTTGTGAATAATGGTTGCAGAACGTTTCGAGCTTTCAGGTAGTTGTACAGGGAATTCACATTGCGCCTTCTTTCAGCAGCTGATTTTGTTATTGCTGTGCAAACGATCGTGCGACGCCACTGATGAACAGTACAAAGAAGACAGCAAAGCAGCAGATGCAGTGCGCTTCTATACTCTTTACAAAGGGGGTACAAAGGTACCCAACTGTAAACTCAATAATGCGCGTCGTCAAGATTACGACCCTCATCGCAACCCCGCTTCCAAACTGCTGAATACAGATGCAATAAACAAGTCTGTGCAGCAATAGAGGTACGCTATGAGGACAATAGACGGGGAATCCCCCCGCCCGTAGTCGGTCCATACATATACACGCATACACCACAAGCCAGCGGCCACCTCCCAGGATGCACGATCGATACCATCTGGTCACGAATAAAAGAGGGGCTGGTAACGGCCGCGAAGTGTTGTCATGTTTTGAATAAGTTTCGATTTCAAATTAGCAAATCTATTAACAAATATAGGGTTTATAATTCGGGACTTTTTTTGTTTGTTACAACTACGTATCGTTAAAGCATGCATGATAATTCACTAAGATGATTGTGTATTGAAAATAAAATCGTTAATGAAACCTGCAGCCCGTACTCTCTTAAAAAAATCGAGTGAAAATGTTCACTCTTAGAGGAGTGAATACCAAAAAAGAGTGAATTTAGAGTGAATTTGGAGTGAATTTGGAGTGAAAATGTTCATTTTCACTCGTTTTAGAGTGACCTCAGGATCACTCCAAAATTTTCGAGGGATCCTGAGGTCACTCCAAAACAAGTGAAAATGGCCCGGGACATTTTCACTCAAAATTCACTCCAATTTCACTCTAAATCCACTCTTTTTTGTATTCACTCCTTTAAAGTGAATATTTTCACTCGATTTTTTTTAGACAGTAACCAAGACAAACTATGGCCATGCACGGTTTCAAGAGTTGGTACATGATTCTATAATGGTATATGAATCTACTATCTGGCGTATATAAGTTTTAACCCCCCCCCTTTTTTTTTTTTTGAGGGGGGATGGAGGGATGTTGGTTGTTAGTTTGTTCACATTTATGTAGTGTTTGCCTGGCAGCTTGAATTTTAATGATGCAGCACAATATATATATATATATATATATATATATATATATATATATATAGTTTCAGTTCAGTTTTGTTTTTATTTCTGCATTTCAAAATCAATACAAATCCACAAATCAACAAAATACTTACATAGTCATTTACACAGCTAATATTCGTGACGTTTGGATCTTACATACATTTTTTTTTTTCAAGAACGAATATCATATATGAAAGGAAGCGATAGGAAATGATAAAAATGAAATGCAGGGGACCATCATCATAAGCTAAGCTTGACGAGGAAGATGGCCCCAGGTAAAGAGATACATAAAGAAAATCTTGCCACTCACTGAGTGGGGGTAATTGTGCAAAGGGCACAACGAAGAGATACATAAATATATATATATATATGTATATATACATATATATGTATTACTCCCTAGTATTTCATTCTCGGACTTGGTCACCATGGATACGCATGGTCAAGTTAGTTCTCTTTTTAGTGACATTAAAATTCTGAGATCACTGTTTATTAAATCATTTTGTTGAGGTCATGCGTCAAGTACCATCATCGCGATACGTGTTAGTACCACTGGTGTTTCGACGAAAAGGTGGGTCAAGTTTGGAGGGTCAAGATGTGAATATGTAACGAGAGACTGTAGGTTTCCTATACAAGCCCAGATGAGGCGTCTGTAAGTATGATAGACCTATTTGCACAAGCAACCCTTAGCGACCTGAAAGATGCCAAACCGACATTTTGAGGAACAATTTGCTAACTTTTGTTTAAATTCGAAAAAATAATTCGAAAGAAGTGTGTGTGTGTAGGGGGGGGGGAAGGGGCCCAGTTTATGTCTCTGATGACACTTCCGGGTTTCATCAGCTATAGCATGAAAAAATGGTGTATTCAATTATCATTTATTTTAACGGTTATACTACTACTATTACTAATAGTACTAGTAGTAGACGTAATAATAATAATAATAATAACGTTAAGTAAATTAGCAGTGTAGCAGTGAATCACACATGATGTGCGTTACAGAATCTTGGTTAATAAGAATTTTTTGTGGGAATATCAGAGCAATCTTAACCCCCCCCCCCAAAAAAAAAAAAAAAATATATATATATATATGTATATATATGTATATATATATATTTCTCGACTCACAGTTAATGAAATATATATGATTATATATATATATATATATATATATATATATATATATATATACATATATATATATATATATATTTGTTTGTTTGTTTGATTTATTTTTCTTCCAACACAATTTCATACATAAATCAAAATTATTTTCCGTAATATCACATGGAATATCAGTAAGCAGATTACAAGTACATGATTCAAAGAAGGAAAATCGATGTGTAAATTAATTTCATTAACAAATTATAAATCGTATTACCAATTTTCCAAATAATTATCTGAGAAATTATGCGGAAGAAGGACTGCCGCTATAAGCAAAAGCTTGAGCACGTGGCAGCCCAGGGACCTATCTACATAATACACAAAAAATTATATTGTTTGCGGAATGGAGAAATACTACAAAATATAAAACACTGTAAATACATTGTTTTTTACATATGTATAGTGCATAGGTACGAATAAGAGTAACGTGAAATATGATGATGATGATGATGGTGATGTATGATGATGTTGACAGGTTAATGATGATGAAGAAAAATGTGATAATGAAGATGAAAGTGATAGTGGTGATGCTGAAGATAATGAGAATGAAATGAAATGATAGACACAGAAACATTGCGTATATTTATTGTAGTTTTAAATCCAATTTACAGGAAAAGAAATGTGATCATACAAAAAAATATATATATTCAAATGCTATATTCATAGATTGTAATCTGACAGTAATGTAGTTTTCAATCTAGCCTTGAAAGAATATAAAGTTTTACACGATTTAACATAATCTGGGAGTGTATTCAAAAGATTTGGTCCATTGTGTCTTATAGATTTTTGTGCAATTAATAATCTGGGATTTACTAAATGAAAATTTTGCGAATTACGAGTGGGATATGAATGAACGGTATAATTCAGTTTAAAGAAATCGTGAAAAATGTTTGGAAGTAAGTTGTTCAAATACTTATACATAAAAAGCAAAGAATGTAATGTATTTATATCAAATATATTCAGTGTTTTTAACTGATAAAAAAGTGAACTGGTGTGGGCTAAGTATTGTGATCCAGTACAGATGCGAATGGCTTTCTTTTGTAGTAAATAAATAGGGTTGAGTTTAGTTTTTGAACTTGTAGCCCACACTAGATTACAATACATAATATATGGTAGGATTAAAGAATTGTAAAGCATAAAAAGAGTATGTTCAGGAAGATAACTTTTCATCTTTGAAAGAACACCTATATTTCTAGAAATACAGGTTGTAACATAACGTATATGATCATTCCAGGTTAGGTTTTCATCAATAAAAATACCTAAAAACTTAATAGAACTTTTACGTTCAAGAAATACATTATCAATTCTTATATTATTTACAAGATCATCTGTGTGAGTTTTCATATGCTTAAAATAAATATAATTTGTTTTATCAATATTAAGTGATAATTTATTATTCTTAAACCAGTTGGAAACATTTGGTAACTCTGCATTAAGTGTAGATACCAACGTTTCTATATTATCGTGGGAATAAAGAATATTCGTGTCATCGGCATATAATATAAATGATAATATAGATGACGAATTAACAATATCATTGATATATAACAAAAAGAGAAGGGGACCTAATATTGAGCCCTGGGGCACACCACATTTTATCGGTAAAAAATTTGACGACTTGTCATTATGTATAACATATTGCTGTCTACATGATAAATAATCCCTAAACCACGAGAGTGCAACACCGCGGACACCATAAAACTGTAACTTTTTAAGTAAAATATCATGTTGTAACGTATCAAACGCCTTAGATAAATCCATAAAAACTCCTATAACATGTTTTCTATTTGCCATTGCGTTTGTAATTTGATCATACAACTGGACCAATGCCAAATCTGTAGAATAATTCTTTCGGAAACCATATTGATGTAAATTCAGAACTGCATGATTTTGCAAAAATTTATAAAACCGATCATATATCATTTTTTCAAGAATTTTGTAAATACTAGGAAGAATAGAAATTGCTCTGTAATTACTAATTTGGCAAGAATCATCTTTCTTAAACACTGGGTTTACCTTAGCAATTTTTAACGAATTGGGACATTTTCCAGACTGTATGGAAAGGTTAAATATGTGAGTAAGTGGATCAGCAATTTGATATATAATTTGTTTAAGTACTAATGTGCTTATTCTGTCACATCCACTTGCCTTACTAGAATTCAACTTTTTCGTAATATTGATAATTTCTATGGGATTTGTAGGGTTTAAAAATAACGATGGGGAAATAGGGTCTGGCAAAAATGTCAAAAAATCTTCATTTACATCATCAAATGTTTTTGCCAGATTAGGACCAACATTAACAAAAAAAGAATTAAATGCATCTGCTACATTTTCCTGATCAATAATACAATCGTTTAATTTAAAGTCTGTTTTTGGTAATTGTTGTTCTTTCTTCCCAACCAAATCATTTATAATTTTCCATGTGGCCTTCATATTTGACTTAACTTGACTCAACTTATCAGAATAATATACTTTTCGTGAACCTCTTATCACAGTTGTTAATCTATTTCGGTATATCTTATATTTTCTCAAATTAGAATCAGTAGGATCATTTATATAAATCTTATAAAGCCTATTTCTTGTATGTATTGAACGTAATATCGATTTTGTTATCCAAGGCCTCTTCCCATGTTTATTATTCTTTTTAAACTTTACCAATGGACAATTTTTATCATAATAATATTGTATTTTTCTATTAAAATTATCATAAGAGGTGTTCACATCAAACTCATTGTAAACATCAAACCACTGTTCAGATGCCAAATCTGCTTTAAATGATTCAATATTTTGAGGCGTTTCTTTTCTATACATTACAGGTTTGGATGAGTTTTTAACAAAAGACTCATCATAACATATAACAAATATGGGAAGATGATCAGATATATCAAAATATAATAAACCGCTAACAATTTCTTTATCAGAAATATTAGAAAAAATATTATCTATCAAAGTGGATGAAATATTATTAATTCTTGTTGGTTTGTTTATATGTGGATAACATCCATTTGAATACATCAATTGAAGGAACTTTTCAGGATTTCTATCTTGATCATAATCACATATCAAATTAACATTAAAATCACCCATTAGATATATCTGCTTATTTTCACGTGAAAACGCTGCAGAGCATTTTTCCAAATCTTCTAAAAATAATTCACTATGAGTATTCGGGGGTCTATAAATCAAACCGACAATCGTATTTTTATTCTTGGAACGTTCTATTTCTACAAATAATACTTCACATTCTTCAAAACAAATATCAGCTCTTACTTTATATTGCAGATTTTCATGAATGTAAAATGCTACGCCTCCGCCTCTTCTTCCTTCACGGTCTGCTCTAACCATATGATAATTTGTTAAATTATATAGATTTGCTGAAGTAGAATGCAGCCAAGTTTCTGTGATACCAATAACTGAAAAAGGAAAATCATCTACAGTATGAAGAAAGGTTTCAAAAGAATCAAAGTTCTTATTCAAACTCCTAGAGTTAACATGTAACAAACTAAAATTCTTCGAGTTTCTGAAATTCTCAACGAATTCCGTAGTTGTGTAATAATTACTGTCAGAAGTTGAAGTCTTTAACTCAAAACATGATTGCTGTCTTAAATCCATTTACACAGTACGTAGCTGTATTTTGAAATCTTTTCAATTTGAATTGAATTCAATATGACGTTACACAAGAGGTTTCTGTGCGTGAATGATGAATGAAAAGAGAAGTGAGTGACAATGATGAAGATGATAATGATGATGGGGATGAGAAAAGAAAACACGTATGGGATGATGAAAATGAGAAAAGAGAGAGAAATAACAAATTCGTCACTATGCACGTCCACGAGCATATTAAACTTCTCGACCACTTAATGACAAAATAAGGAACCAGTTATTGTATTTTTTTGGTAGTCGGATCGCCTATCCAAAATAACTCTTACACCATTGGGATTTATAAGCAGTAGGAACAATTATATGCAGTAATGCAAAACATATACACACAAAAAATGCAATTCCATTGTTATTGTTAAAATTTTCATCAAACTGTTATGCAAAAACAAACAAACTTGTCCAAAATACGAGTACACAATGTGTAAATATAATTTATAGAATAATAAATAACCCAATCTGTCTCACGGAGTGAGTACCCTAGATAGAAGAGCGAGGGAGGGAGAGAGAGAGAAAGAAAGAAAGAAAGAAGTGAGTGAGAGGGGGAATGAAAAGAGAATCTAGACAACAAACCTTGCCGAACTGAACAGAACGGCTATGCAATTAACTTATAACATTCGTGGGAATACATGTGTCTACAGGTGTGTGTGTGCAAAAGAAGGCAAAAAGCAAAGCCGAGAATAGATGAAAAAATAAAGGCGAGTTGTCACCTGGGAAAAATATTTGCACAATTATTACCTCATTACACTCTTGCATAAAAATAACGTTCTGACAACAGAACGTTCTGACAACAGAATATATATTATATATATATATATATATATATATATATATGATAGAATAGCAGAAAAATATGAAACATAATATGGTATATATTTGTATATTCTACACCTATAATGATCAGAGAATGATAGATTCACAAGTCAACATGTATTTGCATTGCATAGGTCCTTTCTGGTGAAGTTTGAGTAGGATAAACACTCGCTCCTTGCTGGAGTGAAACATGGACAAGAAAATATTACAGACAAATTATTAACATTTTCATATATTTCATATCAAATGTGTTGAAATGTAGTTTTCAACATAACGTGTCTGCACTGAGAATCATTTACCATTAATGCAAGACCTTAAAAAAATTCAAATTTAGAAAGGAGGCGTGAACGTTACTATGAAGCTACACTATAGTTGGATTTTCACCTTCTGGGAAAGTGCGTGTGACCGTGATCTCCAACCTCAAACTACAGCTGCGTACCAAATGCGCACCAGCCTATTAACCTCAACATTCACAGTTACATACAGTGGCGGATCCAGAGAGGACCGCAACCGTCGCACGCCCCCCTTATTTTTTCGTTGAAACAAAAGAGATAAAACGAAAAAAATGGGGGGGGGGGAGGGGTGCGTGCGCCTCTCCCCCCCGCTTTAATTTTGTAAACGCGCCCCCTCTTTACGGAATTCCTGGATCCGCCCCTGACATACGACGAAAGTGGATCCACCTCCCTGGCTACATCATTGATCTCTATAGAGATCAGTGGGTTACACTCTCTCTTTGGTCATCCCACTCCGTCTGTCTGTCTTTCTGTCTGTATCACATTCTCTCCCTCTCTTTCTCTTTAAAGGACAAGTCCACCTTCATATACATAAGGATCGAGAGAATGCAACAATATAAGTAGAGCACATCAGTGAGAGTTTGAGGAAAATTGGACAACCCGTTCAAAAGTTACGAATATTTGAAGTTTCTGCTCAGTCACTGCTGGATGAGAAGACTTCTACAGGTTATTTACCATTTGCAGATAAAACAAAAACCCAGCTTCAGTGCTTCATATAGTTCTAAGATGTGAGTTAGAGATAGAAACAACCAGTGTAAAAGAAAAAGAAGTTAATCAGTATAATCAATGTTAAGTATTGTTAGATATAAAATATGAACAATATTTAAAATGGAACTCTCTCTAGACTAAATCGTTTACAGATATGGTTTAGTGAGAAATATAGTATTATCTCCTTATATTCTAGGCTTTATTGCAAAATTTTTATACGGTAGGATGTTTAGTGATACTACAACTAACCTAGACATGTGCATGACATGTGATAACTCAAATTCTTTTTTAATCACTGCTCCCGATGGAAAATATCACCTTTAATTCATTTGTGAGAATTGATCAATCCTACAGTTGACAGAGAATGAAAAACAGCGGGTATATTTCCACCGTCCTTCTTCTGTCAACAGATCAGTACACGTCACAATGGAGAATTGTGAGAGCATGATGTAATCGATAATCATTGAATACAGCTAGTGTCGCGAGGACCCTGGAGCGTATACGTTCTCATCAATCTATATATAGAACAATGAACAATCTATTTATGCAAAGCTAACAAAGGGCAGTATAAAGAAACAGAAAGTGACATTTTTTTTTTTTGGTAGATTCACGTCTTATTGAAAAAAAAAAAAATGTTCCCATACCAATATAGATCGTGAGTCTCCTTAACTGTAGGCTTAGAGGGGAGGGGGATGCCCTTACGCGCCACGCCATCGCATTGGTCATGATGTCATCACTCGAAATCAGCACAAACAACCGCTCATAAACAGGTCTAACAAGGAGAACGTTTATGACGTATGAGTACAATGTATAACGTTCTTTTAAGAGGAGAAAGTTTCAAAAGAAGAAGATAGTCTAGTATCATTACAACATCAACTGCAAGCATGGCTGCTTTTGATCAACAAATTATCATTCAACAAAATATAACTCGTTCCATACGGGAACCTGGTGGCCTGTGTATTAAGTCTATGGGGATTTCAGAATTTAGTATGGAACTGGTCAAGTTATTCTGAATTTTCCAGTACCTTTACATTACTATGTATTTCTTTTCTCAGAGTCTAATGGTACAGTCTTTAGCTCGCATGCCGTTCTATTTATATTACAATCTGTATCAGTGTATAATCATACACAATATACATTCATGCACAACTCATACACAACATAATATTCACACACAATGTATATTTCTTTCGTCAATTTTTTCGTATTCATGACACCGTTATTGTTGAGTGTGTCTTTTATTAGGTAAGATGTATTTACATTTTATTCTGTATATTTTCTTTGTCTTTGCCTTGTATCTTCTGTTCAATCAAGGAGGCAACCTAGGCCTTTCACGTCTAATTGATAATTCATCTAATAAAGAACGTTGAAAAGCACCATTCGTTAGTATTATGATTCAATCTGTCCTTGCTTGCCAAAACATTTGACTCATCTTTGTCAATGGCGTGGAAATTTACCCTCTATTATACGGTGTACAAGTCATAGCCGTACGAGGAGGTGAGACAATACTGGGCCTACTCGAAATAATGTTGGGGAGTAAATCGCGTATAAGGGCTTTTTTTAACACCGATACTGAAAGAAGTCAAACAAGGAAGTACATACCAGACATGGTTTGGGGGCATACTCATCCTTATTGATTAGTACACGTATCACCATAAATCGGGTTGCAATAACATTACTTAAACGGATCTGTCTTTCGTATTACATTTACTTATTATGCCTATCCATCCATTTTATATTTGCCTTCTGCCGTTTATTTGTATGCATGTTTGATTGATTTTATTCTATTTCTGCATTCTGTTTTTATACAAGAATATAAGAGAAAGCCGATTTCATAAAGCTTCTGAGTAAAATACAGTGAATTACGTGGATTCATGTTAATTGTGTAATGCACCATTACTTTATGATTATAAAGACATTAAAAACTTGGAGATTTCCGATTTCCTACGTGTACAACCAATCTAATAGTGTCATTCACCTCAGTTTTGAGTGTAAAGTGATCCCCAATGAATATACATCTACCCTGATTTTGTCATGGATCGTAGAAACCAGGACACTACCAAAAGATATTTAAGCAGGGGTGAGGGAAACCTGAAAAGTTAACCCAGAAGGAAACTCGAGACTAGTTAAATATCAGCGGAACAGAAAGAATAACATGTTATAGGCACAGCAGTGAAAAACTTGATCAAAATCGGATAAAAATGAAGGAAATTATATGAACTCGAAAGGTTTCGTTATTTCATATGAATATTCAAATTCATGAGCTGACAATGCCATCACGTATAGTGACGTGATCATCTCACAAATTTTCATTGATCATGGAAAAAAAAAAGAAAAAAAAAAGATCAATTTATGTGATTTGACTTTGCAAGCATGATGTTATTCCCGACTCACTGATATCAAAACAAGACAGTGTATATCGTAACTGTGTTTAAACAAAACACTGACATTTCAAAATTTTATGTACAAGCTAAAATAATGGCAGCTTACATGACTGTGTTGCGAAGACAGTCATTATCAAATCCATTGACAGTACGATTAATAGCTGTTCTGAGACGATTCACTTCAAATGTTCATAACTCTCTTAACTTTTATGCGATTTTGATCAATTCATTCTCTGTCGGGTCTGTTGTGCTTATAGAATGTTACCACATCTTTCTTTCTTTCTTTTTTTTTAAGTCAAGTTATCAAACTTTTACCTGGTCCGGAATTCTCTTTTATAAATTTAACCCAAGCCGAGAAGATGAGAATGACCAAAGGTTATTTCAAACCGGACATAAGAAAAATAAAACATAAAACGAAAATTCAGACATTTTGATAAAAACAATGATGCTGGTTGCGACATGCACAAAACTACACTGAAATTATGCAGCAGGGAACAATTTTTTTTTCGTTGTTCTTCCAGCTTTTGCTTTCATAAGAAAGTAATAAAACAAAATTTTATGACAGATTTGTCCAATACCCGTTTAACGTAAAACAGGTCGGCAGTCCAGTAAGGGGTGTACTTTTTTTTTGTTGTTGCATAAGATAAAGATCAACATGACCCGGTTACCTGGATACAAAAACTTCATTAACTGAATTGAGCTGAAATTTCTGACGTGAAATCAAGAGGAATTATTTGCATCAGCGTTGTATATAGGAAAGAAAATATTGCAGTAATTAAATCATTAACCAAAATAGCAATTTCAAATCGACGCGAGTGGATGACGTCACTGTCTCTCTTAACCCTTTCAGTGCCATGGTGTCAAATACGCACAATTTTTATACACATCCCTGTGGACGAGAAATTATTGTGGCATTCAGAGTATTAATAAGCAAACACTGTTGTGAAAAGTATCCCTGTTCCATCATGGAGCTGATACAGAGCTTTAGTAGCTCAATGGTTTCATGAAAAAAGGGGGAAATTTTGATAACCTATTTACTTATTTTTATGTCACGGATTCTTTTTTTTTAATCAAACATCTGTCATTCTTTTCGTGTACTTTGATCGTAGACACGAATGTCAATGTAAACATGATTGCCCTTTACACTCTATACATGTACTTACAGTGATCGCAATGTTACGAAAACACGTACAATAAGGATCGCACTAAAAATACCATATGACAAAAATACTCTCATAACATGTAATGCCCCCCTTAGATAGCATGTATGCCTATATGTACTCACGCATGATAATGAATGATATTAGATGGTTATGTTATTGCGTCATGCACACGAAGTTTGTGTTTTTTATACAAAAGTAAAACATTATTGCAACAGACTTGCACAACAGAGTTTTAAATTGCATCAAATACATATTGCACCAAATATTGCACCAATATTGCACCAAAATGATCAGTCACGTTAGATTCTCGACGAATATTCGACTATTGTGCATGCAGTTACAGAGGCCTCGACAAAAATTTTCTCTCTTTTTTAAGACTGATTTGACACTGTGTTTGAAATGAGCCTGAAATCCACAACTCGACATGTCAACGAAAACCATATATAATATATATATATATATATATATATATATATATATATATATACATATATATATATACATATATATATATATATATATATATATATATATATATATATATATATATATGTATATATATATATACATATATATATATATATATATATACATATATATATATATATATATATATATATATATATATATATATATATATATATATATCAGGGCTCGACACTAACTTTATTTTTCGGTGGCCCGATGGGGCCACCAAAATCAGCAATTTCAAATTTTTGGTGGCCCGAGAGAAAAATTTGGTGGCCCGGAAAAAAAAAAAAAAACATTGATAAAAGTCATTTTTTGTTCAATAAGTCGCACACTCACTGCATGCATTTATGCATTTCCGGCGCAAAAAGTTACGAATTTATTGACACACTTTTCCAAAAATTTTGGTGGCCCGAGGTGGGCCACCAAATTTGCCCTTTTCTGAAATTTGGTGGCCCGACATTCATTTTTGGTGGTCCCGGGCCACCGGGCCCCCGTTAGTGTCGAGCCTTGTATATATACATACATATATGGGCGTACATATTATGTGTGTATATGCACACATACATACATACATACATACACTATTTACAATATTCTAACATGAACAGATGAAAGAGTTAACCAGTGTTACCAAGGTAGACTCTTCGCAGCTAAAAAGAATGTCTTCTCAAGGATGACGATATTCTTTCTTTGCTTTTGTTTGGTTTGTTTTGTTTTTCGGGGGGATTTCATATTTCTTCAAGGGGGGTAATCAATTCAATGGGCTGCATTTGAACAGGTTTCACAATGCAACTGCCATCGATCTAGGGGATGTTCGATAGGCGTCGATCCGTGTTCAGGTTGGTGGGAGGGGGATAAAACTTGAATAATGATATGTGCTAATTTCAAAGAGACCGAGCTAGGGGAAGATACCCCATCCCCTTTTTTTTATGTGTTTCTAATCATATAAATACAATATCTGAAAAGTTTTTTAATAATTCATTTTTCATGCTATTTTTCACTCATTGATAAGCATAATTGTGTTCCTTATATCTCGTGATATGACCTAGCTAAATCCGGTCTTAATTTTATTGCATGTTTGTTGCATGCAGTTCGCTTGAATCACTTTCATGTTTTATCAGTTTAGGTGTAATATTTTCTTAATATGGGAGAGGGGAGGTGCAAAATGATAAATGTATTTACAATTTCAAAGAACGATAAAACTATAAGAGCTTGTTTTGTTTTTGTTTGGTCTGTTGGTTGTGAGATGAAATGCACTTAAGATTTGTGTACAGTTAAATCATGGAGGCTTCCTGGGTGTTGATATTATTTCAGTTACAATTTATTATTCCGAAGGTTCGTTTTTCTGATAGTTTGTTATTCCGAAGGTTCGTAATTCCGAAATGAATTTAAATTTTTTATTGTGAAGGTTTGTCAATCCGAAAATGAAATAAGATACGTTATTCCGAAGGTTCGTTTATACGAAAAACGTAATGACGAAGGTTCGTTAGCACGCGCCTGCTTGTTTGTTTTTCTTTTTCTTTTCTTTGTCTGATTAACGAATCTGCGGAATTAAGAACCTTATTTCGTTAGCGGATAAACCAGCCTTATTTCATTTTCGGAAATATGAACCTTCGGAATAACGCCACCAATGTTCGGATTAACGACCCCTATTTCATTTTCGGTTTAACGCAGATATTTGTGTGTTCCGAACAACGAAATTTCGGAATAACGAACATCAGCCCATTATCACCTCCTGCATAACATGCTTGATATACGGTTCTCATAATACTGAAAGCTCTAAACTTAAACTTTGAACCTCTATGATTTTCTTAATGTATTCTTTTTGCTCTATTGATGTTACACATGAGCAATGAGTGTCGCTATCTAAAAAAAAACAAAATAACTATAGTCTATATCAATTTCAGACATTCGCTTACTATGAATGATATTGTCGTTTGTAGGTAAATTCCGGTGAATTACATTCCTTCCTGGTTAACAGCACGAGGCTCTGCTCTGACTCTTATTAAGCAGTATCTTCAGTGTGAAAACCAATCTGAAATTCCATTAGCACCATTTCATATTCATTCCTACATGATTGATTAGGATTGCTCGGGGCACTACCTAATATTTTATGGTTCATTTTAGTAGATAGAATATACTGATTTCATGATAAAGTACAGAAGACAAAACATGATAGAGGGAGACGCGCTATAATAGGTAAACATATTTCTCTTATGACCATTTGCTATCCTGACACCCCTTGCAGTAATACCAACAGTAAACTCTGGGACATGATCATACAACGGAATCAGACTTGCAAAGTAACAACTTGTTATGGAAACATTATTTTAATGCATGAAGGTTTGATGACAACAGTTTATATATCAAAAGTGTAATTACGTGAGTTAACTTGACTTCGTTTACTTGAATAAGAGGGTTCAGTACAATGTCACTCACAACAGCTAAGAATAATTGACAGAAAAAGAAAACATAAAAAACCCCGAAAACGTTCAATTTCATGATCAAGGTAATTTTAGAATGTTCTACCTTGTCTGAAAATAACAATAGGGCCTATTATGAGTCCATTCTTTGCGTTCTTCCGAATTTTCCATAGTCACAAACATCTTTGATTGCTAAACTCTTTTCATTCTTGACTTGTGGTATCAATCAAACACTGCGCCCACGGCCCTCAATTTTTTAGCCTTTTGTCAAGGTCCTCTCGCATTATAATGGCTGTAATGGGCGAGCGAAGCGAGCCCATCAGAGCGCGACAGCGCTGTCCAACTCTGCTGAGCTCGTTTCGTTCGCCCCCATTCGCTCACCACCATACAAAGAGAGGGCCTTGGCTAAAGGCTATCATTATGTAGGCCCTGTTTCCCCTTTGTCAGAGTACCCCACCCCCGCATTGATTCCACAATGCAACAAAGGGCAAACTGTTTGCCTTTTGTGCTATTTTTAGGGAACTATAATAACTGATTTTACTCTTTGATCAGAAGAACGTGCGTGATGGTTTCATGGTCGTCACATGATAGTCAAATGTCTTTTTCCCCTTTTGATTTTTTTTTTTTTTTTTAATTCCTCCTTTCTATTCACTACATGCAAAAAATGGATATCTATAGATTATGACTGGCCTGGGAGCGAACTTAAAAAAAAAAATTCATCTCAAGGCTTTGATATAAATGAGCAAATAAGTAAATAACCAAATAACCAAACACACACACACACACACACACACACACACACACACACACGCACACACACACACACACACACACACACAGACACTCACACACACACATGTGTACGCATATGGATATATGATTTTCAATATCTAATGTTTCTCATATATATACATATATATATATGTATATATATATATATATATATATATATATACTATATATATATATATATATATATAGAGAGAGAGAGAGAGAGAGAGAGAGAGATAGTGAGAGCGATGGCCTTAATTTGAATATAGCGGGGTGGTGCAGACACTTGAATATGTTGCCAACAAAACTTGCACAGGAGACGTGGCTGCGACATTGAACTCACACCGTGGTTAATTTTGGCTAAATGTTCTTGTTACAAATTGTAATGAGGGGCAATCAGCCCGAAAGCCAATTATAAAAGGGGCTGCAACTCAACATCGCAGCTACGTCTCCCGTTCAAGTTTTGTTGGCAATACTGTATATGAGATTAAAACCTAAAATATTATATATATATATATATATATATATATATATATATATATATATGTATATATATATATATATAATAATTATGTATATGTGTGTGTGATGACATGACAAAGGATGTCCAAGAATATCAGGTATGCACAAACAGATGGAGTACTATCATGTATTACCAATTCTTTTGCTTGACAAGGAAGTAACATAAACGGAAGTGTATATAAAGTTAAAGAAGATAAGAATAATATGGTAAGGGATATGATAGGCTCTGGCTAAGATGGCAACTATAAAAGCCAACGGCACAATACCATTATGGCACCTATTTCTTGAGAAAGTTCATACGGGCTTAAAGAAACTCAAAGAGCAGTTTGCGTGAAAATGTGTCTTGACACTTCAGTTGTCTAGAATATCAGGAAGCATCGATTTTTTTTTTAAATCTAAGATTAAGAACCTGCACCATGTACTAGCAAAATTTAGACCTTAGAGTTAACCATCACCCTCATTATGCATTACTTTCGTAATCATTACATCACAGATGCTTATCTCAGTGAATTTAAAAGCAAACATGCCTTGTTGGTACGAATGACCTTCTTCTTTTCATTTACGAAATGGAACCCCGACTGACTTATCAGATCCATAGGGGGCGCTGTGTGTGCTCGGCGGTTTTTTTTTTTTTTGTTTGTTTTTTTTTTTGTTTGTTTTTTTTTTTGTTTTTTTTTTGTTTCGTTTTTGACGAAGTGACACAACGTAATGAGGAAAAGAGGAAACGGTAATGAAATGAAAAAAATTAGTGGTCATTCCAATTTTGTTGTCAATTTCCTCCCAACCATAATCATAATACTCTCATGACTTATTAAGAATCAATTTACGAGTAATTAAAATACGAGTGTTCAGCACTCTGGTCATTTTAAAGATTTCTATTTCAATCTCCCAAATCATAATGTTATCCTATCCCGTTTCAACTTAAAATATTCTCTGATTCTTTCGTGTGACTTCTCCGTGAAAAGAACGCACCAGGCGACCGTACATGGCGAATTACAGTCAACCTTGCCTAACATGCCTCAGTCGAGTCACAAAAATCGAAAATTTTGCTAAGTCGAAGAAAAATTTCATACCTGGATGGTTATCAACATGCAATAATTCTATCGTGTAAGTCAAATTTCACTTACATGACGTATGCAAAAACTTTTTCTCTGATCACTGGGAATTCAAACATTTAGGCGAAGTATAAACTGTAGGGTACGTGATAATTTATGACAAGTGTCATTTTCATATTTATAGATCAGACTTACTCTACAGTGTAACCACTAGAAAATGGACAAGTTCTTTTTTGTTCTTCTCATATTCCTCGTAACGTCATCTTCCGAGACAGAACATTTGTTGTAGTTGTAAAGTATGTCCCCCCCCCCCCAAAAAAAAAAAAAACAATCCGATTTTGCATTGACAATTCCCAATACGCTTAAACTGTCTAAATGCTATTTCAGGGTCTTAGAATAGAACAGATTCTTAGCTCTGTTTTGCAGAAAACCCCATTCAATTTGGTGAAGCGGTCACAGAGAAATGTGGTTTGTTGTAAAGCATGTCATGGGTCCGATTCTTCCCAATTTAGCACTTTCGTGTTGGAAGTGCATATTAATGTGTGAACACAATGGACAGTACTTGGAGGGAGGGAAGAGATTCCTGACATGCTCTACAAAATTTCTCATTTCTCTTTGACTACTGTAGTAAATTGAATGAGTTTTTTTTTTTTTTTTTTTTTTGCAATTGTATTTGGATAGATTTACTATTTTTAGAGTTTTTTTTTCTTTACATTTTTTAATGTGTTTTATTGGAGCAAAAAACAAATCAATACATACATGAACATGTAAATAAGAACAATCATCGGGAAAAAGAGAAATATAAAAAAGGGAGAAAAAGGAAAAAAAGAGGCAGCACTACCCATGTAATAGCAAATAGTTCTAGATGTGCTTTAAAAACAGTCACTTTGTCTCATACAAGATATTATCTATGTATAACAAATATGATACGATATATATTCTTAAAGAAAATTGGAAGTAGATAACACAAAAATAACGTAGATTATAAATTTGTGTTACGTACAATTGATACGAGGAAATAATTATAAAATGGCAGAAGAACCGTTAATCAACACCCACAGGAGGACTGATTTCTATGCATTTTATCACAGAACTGAACAATTATATTCAAGACATAATTAATTCTAGTACATTTGGAGTTATTGTTGCGAAGGGTCCCGTTGTATTTTTTTTTTTTTGTGGGGGGGGGACATACGGTATTGGACCGTATTTTGTTAGGACCATTTATATCAGTTTTATATTTTGTCAATTTGTTCTGACTTTGATCAGAATGGCTATTGATGCAAGCATAATGGTGTGTAAGCAAAGACATGTCCCTACAATTGCCCTTAGAATGCAGTCTTTATGTTTTGTTGATTTGTATGTGTTTTATTGTAAGATGGAAACGGGTCCAACAAACTCTAAAGTTCCAGTGATCGAGAGCTTGGCTACTGTCATGCAGACTGATGTGTGACACATATGATAATATTACATAAACATATATATACATATATATATATATATATATATATATATATATATATATATATATATATATATATATATATATATATAATGGTTGAGATTTCACGTATTGGCTCCACGAAGAAATGAAGACACAAACTGGTAATGCATTTTTTGGCCAATAAAGGATGAGTTTATTTGACTCAAATTTTCAGCATCCTACGCCGTCTTTGTCAAGACTCCTGGAGAAGGCGTGGGGCGATGGGAAAATTTGAGTGGAATAATCTCATGCTTTATTGACCCTCCCCCCCCCCCTCCCCCCCCCCCCCCAAAAAAAAAAAAAATGCGTTACCAGTTTGTTTCTTCATTTATATTTATATAAAGATATATATATATATATATATATATATATATATATATATATATATATACAAAGTTGACATCAAAGACTGAGTCATGGAGAAAAACATACCGTTACTGTGTGTTTATTAAGCAGAGCCTGTGCAGTCGTCCTCCGAGAAGGCGGTATTAGAAGCAAAGATACAAGCAATGTGTGCGATATCAAGCCAAGCCACAAGAAATTTTAGAAAACATCCCAAACAGCTCTATCTACACCCCAGGGCAGAGCCCTTCTCCCTACAGCTCTCTGGCTATCTACTTTCACTATCTGCTACTCTAACTCTAACAGTACTCTCCAACTATCTATCTAACTCTTCCTTCTCTGAGCAGGGTCCTTTTATACCTCTTGCACTTTGTACCCGCTGCGTGTGTCCCTTGACATCGTCTATACCCCGATATATATATATATATATATATATATATATATATATATATATACGCGAGGAGTTTCACATTTGTGTTTGTGCGCACACATCTTGACCATCCATTGTGTGTATGCAGAATTTTAGTCATACGTACACTGTACTTGTAAATGCTTTTGTATGATTGTATATCTGCAAGTTGTATTATGCAAGATTGAGGCATATATACACTCCCACCTATGTAATTATTCAGTGCCGTCTCTGCTTCTTTCACTGTAGTTATCAGTTCCGCTATTGTTTTGATCATCATTATTATTTTCTATTTGTATATGATATCCATGTTTTGTATCTTGTCCCCAGTCTTGACAAAGGGCAGGAAGCCCAAAAGCTTGAGTAAAATCACTTGTGAGGATTAAGCAACGTCTACCGCCTCTTTACTCTCGTTTACATATAATGTGTGTGTGTGTGTTTGTGTTTGTGTGTGTGTATTTATACATATAATATGTATATACATGAAGCAGTTTATGTTTATGTCTCCTTCCCATTTTTGTCTCTCCCTCTTTCTGTCTCTTTCTCTGTCCGTCTCTGGTAAGCAGTTAAACATTTCAAAAAACGGGTTTCAACAGTTTAAAGATGTATTCTATTTATTCATAATGTATGCAATTAAACAGTACTGTATCAGAAGTAGTATACAATTCCAAAGCATCAGAGGCTTATATATAAAATTGCACATTTTACATTGATAGAACAAGATTATAGGATTACACGTACAGGATCAAGTTGAAGAAGTAATTTCTATACTTCGGCTAGGATTAGGAGCATACATCTCTCATATATCATCATAAATATCAAAATATCATGATTAGTCGTTATATATCCTTAGATTGTTAGATGTCTTAAACTTTCTCAAACTTCCGTTTGAAACGGCATGTATTACATGGCAAGAGTTAACTAGACCGCTCCTTTTTCCAACACCGAAAGAGATCGTTTATATTATCAATCAAAGAGGAATAAATTAGATTTCTACACAATAAAAAAGTAGAGCCAACGCCATCAAAGCAATATCAAGCGGATTCTGAAGTATATTGTTGACGTTATTTGCACATAGTAGTCGGACGCCAGTTGCAAGTGCAACGTTTTGAACAAACACAAACGCCTCACGTCAACTAAGTGATTGCCGAACATCGACTATAGACCCAACAGCAATATTGCTAGGTAAATCACAAAGTACAATCTGAAAGAGCAGGTACACGAGGTATATAATAAAGTGAGAGATCTCAAATGTGAATAATCAACCATAACTTTTTTGAAAGCACATTGAAAATGACATTGGATATCAGTCTCCCTCGAAATGGCACGTAAGTTGGCATAAATAAAATTTGGTGAAATAATGAATACACAGACGATCAAAATATAGCAATGCCATCCGTGGGATCAAGTGATCCTCTCCAGATATAGATCGAGTGCTAACTGATCTAAAGAGATGGTAAAGTTGTAGGTTAGATAAGGTTTCATGTTTCCAACTTAGTTGTGAGATAATGAGAAACCTCCTATGGAGTATGAAAGAGTATACAGTTCTAAGAGGAATTCAAATCTGTTGGTTTTTTTTTTTTTATAAATGAAACTTGGTTTCAAAGTAACTGAGATATCCAGAAACAGAGGTCGTAATAAAAGGAGAGACCCACCTTTTATCAGGACCACATTGTTTCACCTTTTTTTTTTTTTTTGATATCTCAGCCAATTCAAAACCGATTCTCATCAAACAAACTTCGAATACCTCATAGAATAGTATGTTCTTAAAGATTTCATACAAATAGTTTCTAATAATCTCGCATAAAGTTAAAATCTGAATCTCCCATCTCAATCATAAGACAATAACCGTCCCTTTAAATGCCGGTAAAGTGGAGAAGCGGCGCAAATTTCCCCCTTGAACTGTAAAGTTAGATGGTACATCACACAAACAGAATGTATCCCCACCATCTCTCTCCGATTCGAAAAGTTACAGAAGTGATCAATGTAACATCGGCTGTTCATTTCCTGGAGTGTAGGTTGACATCTGTTTTATCCATGTCTCTCGATGTGGTATCCCCTTTATGACGATAGTCCTTTTTTTTGTATTGTTATGGAAAAAAATGCCAAAAATGTATCATTAAAATTTGAAAAACGTCTGGTTTTCAATCACCAATTAACATAAGCCTTGGTTGCAATCGAATGTACAGATGAAACGGAATTTCCCCAAAGCCGGATTCCGATTCATCGGATGTCATTTCCCTGTAATTTCATTTGCTTGATTTTTAACACAACCCGGCAGGACATCCCATTTCCTCAACCCTGAAATATTTTAGGGTGAAAAAAAAAATCCATTGTCGCATCGCGGTCGTTAGAAATGAAAGTAAGAGGTCAAGATGCAATAAATTTCAAGTAAAGTTGAAACAAAAGTGCACAATGACTCGACCCTTTTGCAGTTGCCATGGTTACGGTGCATGCCGATTTGGGAAGATGGATGGTGCATCGTTGGGTAGTGATTGATAAACATTTAGAGTAATAATGATACGTAAATATGATGTGAAATAACTTATTCACCCTTAAACATGAATAGGTCTATGAATACATGTTGAAATATTGCATGACTGGACGGTATTTTTATTGGTTGAATACATGTGTTCATCCAATTAGCGCAACACAAAACACAAACTATAAGTTGACTGATGGCGACACTTGGAGTTGACTAATCAGGAGAGGAGTTATAGCGGATCTGACCAATCAGGAGAGAGGTTATAGCGGACCTGAATTAGGCAACAGGCGTTGCCGATTTGTTACAATGCACTTTGTCATTGTCACGGATATATCAAGATGATGAAGTCTCTGCTATTCAAAGTGATATAGTATCCTCTGCTCGTATTTCCTCAGTCAACTTCCTTGGTCGTGTAGAGCGGTTCCCTGACGATCTTTTCGTGCAAGTCGATGAAGAGGGGGATGTAGGTGAGGAAATCCAAAAAGTCCACAGTCCCTTTCCCGTTACGATTGAATTTTTCCATGACCTGGCAGATTGGAAGCAAGAGATGGGGAAAACACTGTCAAAAATAACTGAAACAAAAGCTGTGTGCAAATGTCTTAACTTAAACCATTGCAAAACAATCCCCTTGAGTTACTGTATCGACTTATCAAATTATAAAGTAATTTTCTCGTTACCTGGATCGTTTTGTCACATATAATGATTGTATTGTGCTTATCACGAAGGCAACACATCAGAATATTCATGCAAGTAGCCTGACTATGTAGTGAGAAGAAGTTTAATCCCTGAATGAGGGTGTACTCACACATTATGTATACACAGTATGGCTACACAGATATATTGATGTTAATAAATTACTTTTTGCAATGGGAATCTCTAACACAGACCTCTGTACGTTTTGTTTGAGTCCTACAGAAACAATTGCCCATTTGTTATTTATTTCTCTAATACAGGAAATTATTTCACGTAATCAAACTCAAATTACCAGAAGTACTTTTATACCCGATTCTACAGAAAACCCGAAGTGTTAAATGCGGTTTATTTGTATGCAAAGTACTTTATATTTTCTGCCATAAATAAGAAAGAAATAATTAGTTTTTCACTAATTTTGACAATTTCTAAAGCAAGCAAAAAAGTAGATTAACATATCATCTGAAAAAACTAAAGGTTTTGCATCAGATATTAACTGCAATCGTATTCATATTATTTAGACACTTTGTAGCTGCCTGTCAAATTATATTATTTGTCTCTATGCGTCATATTTTTATGTGACATTTATTTGTACCTGAATGTTAAGTGAAAAAAATTTCTTTGTGATAAAAAAACCAAAAACAAGATGCCAACTTTCAATGCGTATTAATGCGCTTAGAAACGTCAGTATTAAGCGCTATATAAGTGTTATTATGGTTATATCGATGTAGATTTTGATTCATCCAGGTAGTATGCTAAAAGCGTGTAAATTAAATCTGTTCGACTGGACTTCGACTGGCTGGCGACCATTAACCCATGGAGGGTGAATGGGCGATGTTACTGCCTCTATTATCTGGAGCTCAGCCAGACAGAGCTGAAGAAGTGACTCGGACGAGTCACGAAACTGTTCCCTCCGTGATTTTCACAAGTAAGTCCAGTCTAACAGATTTAATTTACACGCTGTTATTATTCTTATTATTACACGTATAATAATGATGATAATAATAATGATAATGATAATAATGGTAGTAGTAGTAGTAGTAATAATAATGATAATAATAATAATTATTATTATCATTATTATTATTATTGTTATCATTGTTGTTATTATTATCATTATCATTGTTATTATTATTATTATTATCATCATCATCATCATCATCATCATCATCATCATCATTTACCATCTCCATGTGTTCCTGGCTGAGGCCTCCAGCCTCCAGCTCCACCGCCAGATTCTTGATGGGGACTTCCCCGGGGTAGCCGCCCTCTTCTTCGTCCTCCAGGAGGTAAAAGAGCGCCTTGGCTCGCTCCATCTTCACGTCTAGGGCTTCGAAGTTGAGTTTGTTGATGAGCTTCTTGATGAACGGCCTTCGGAGGGAAAGGTTTCAAACAAAACATGTTTATATAGATAGATAGATAGATAGATAGATAGATAGATAGATAGATAGATAGATAGAGATAGATATGGAAAGATAAATATAGACAGATAGAAAGAAAGATAGATAAATAGATAGATAGATAGATAGATGGATAGATAGATAGATAGATAGATAGATAGATAGATAGATGCAATATAGATAGGTTGCATTCCTGTCAAAAGCTACCGGTAATCTATTCAGAAATTGATTTTCTTTTTTTTTTAAGAATGACTATTGCTATTACTACTCAGGTTACCAAGATGTAAAATTTTACAATTGGAAATCAGAAGTATTCCTGGTTCCCGTTCCTTTAATAGGACGAATTTGAATGGAGAAAATGCTCTGTTTCAAAAATATTAGGACTTGATGTTTCCATAAATTGGAAATATATCGAATATTACATAATTCAAAAATATATGAATGATAAACAGTGTCATTGGAATAATGATATATGTGAATAGAAATAAGTGTAAAGAGAAAATAAAAGTGATGATAAAAAAGACTTACTCAAGCCTCGAGATCTTCTCGGAGAGAGCTGCAACAATGGTGAAGAGTTTGAAGTCTATTCGATGTCTCTGCGGCAAGTCAAGCACCTGTTGCATTGAAAGAATACAAGAAAAATCGAATGTTACGCAACAATTGGATCATAATTATATCACGGATAGGTCTGTCGAGAGACGGTGAATTTTTAGCCCAATCCAACCAAATCTTGCATACTCTGTTCCCCTTCTTTTATATCAAAGGTGTCCAGAGAACCGGAATATGAGAAACCCTCTGCACTTAAGGACTGAGATAAAGACAAATAATACAAAATGTGGAGCTGAAGACTGCCACAGAGAATGGTCAAAGCCTCGAGTTTCATACCGAAAAGAAAAGGATAGATAAATCTTCCCCGACCTTAATGAAACGTTTACCCTTTTCTTGGTTTGAACTTACTCTTGTTATTCATGCCAGTTTAGCCCATTCTGTGCAAGGGACTCTGGACAGTGCATGTACAACTTTGGATTGTCTGTGCCACTTGGATTTCAAAGCGCATAAAGTTGTTTGTTTAATCATGACTTTATTCAAGTTCAAGAAAGTGTGAGAATAACAAGTATACAAAAGAACCAGGTCCACCGTTTCATTCAAAACGAATGGCAGGTTTAGACACGTACATGGGGGTACAAAACAACAATATTAGAGTTTACATTATTGCAACCCATATCACACATAGAATATCAAATATTACCGGTGATCAATTAATAAAAAAAATCAATACATATACTATTTCTGTGTTACAATAACAGCAGTGATAGAGGTTTGAGTTTTACTTTAAACTGGGAGACAGTGCATGCGTATTTTTTTTTTTATTATAGAGGGCGTAATCCCTAATTTGACATGCAACGTGGACCCCTTCTCCCCCATCAGTGCCCATACGTTATACTTACGTGGTAGACATACTGGCACTCTTTGTCCGATATGAGATGGCTGTTGATTTGGTGTAATAACCTCTCCACTTTGTCTGTGTCCACTTCGAAGTGCTGATGGGGAACAAAGAGGGCAGCATACGATTTAGTGAAATACAGTATGGTCATGAGGCGGGGGGGGGGGGGGGGCAGAAAACGGGAAGAAAACAACCCACTCCCTCAGATTACAATCTTACATTACAACCAACACTGACTAGATACACTTACTGCAGAAGCTGATTGGCGGGTTAAGTATTAGGATCCCTAAAACATTAAAAACAAACAAACAAACAAAGAAACAAACAAAAGAAGAATGAGCCTAGTAGAATCAATAATACGCATAGAAAAGTGAACAGAAGAGTTTGTTTGCAAAAAGCGATAAGTCCATATTTGCCAAATGGAGATATTTGCGATTAAACTTCAAGAAAAATAAAGAGAATAATAAGAAAATTTTTGCTTCTTTTGACCATAACTTAAAAAAATATACCTTTATATGTAGTGACCAATATATCATTTAAAAGGTATTATTTTGTACTCTATGACAGAGATCGTACTTCAAAATCTTCAAAAATGGACTTATCGTTTTTGCAAACAAACCCTTCATTACAATTTACTTATGTCAGAATAAAATGTCCTACATTCAACTTATCAAGGCACGTGATAATTTTCTCCTCCGTTTATCCCCAAAGGCATGGTTGGAAGAATGGAAGAATGCTTTACGGTAATACCGTGTGTATAAAATGTAGTCTTTGAAAAAAAAAAGTGCTGTTTGGCGAAAAACGACCCTATAGAAAGAGAAGAGTGGAGGAGGGTAGCGACAAGAGGGAAATGTGACGTGTAATGAAGGCAGATAGTAAAAGTCAAACAAAGTTAATGTCAAAGGGCAGCGGTGAGCTGGAAGTTGAGATTGCGCTAAGGGAACCTAGATGATTATGTGAGCCAAGGACCATGGCGACAGTTGTTGATAAGGGAGAATAGAGCGAGAATCATGCGAAAGGTTCCAAAGTCGGTGGGAGGAGAAAGATGAACCAGAAAGGATGAGGAGAAGGGGAATGATATAATGCGAACTTTCAAGAAAAAAAAGCAACATAACTTCAAAGGTTCTAATCTGTATCCTCCTCAAGATTCCAATCCCTATCCTCCCAAAGATTCTAATCCGTATCCTCCCAAAGATTCTAATCCTTATCCTCCCAAAGATTCCATTTCGTATCCTCCCAAAGATTCTAATCCGTATCCTCCCAAAGATTCCATTTCGTACCCTCCCAAAGATTCCAATTCGTATCCTCCCAAAGATTCCAATTCGTATCCTCCCGAAGAATCTAATCCGTATCCTCCCAAAGATTCCAATCCGTATCCTCCCAAAGATTCCAATCCGTATCCTCCCAAAGATTCTAATCCGTATCCTCTCAAAGATTCTAATCTGTACCCTCCCAAAGATTCCAATTCGTATCCTCCCAAAGATTCCAATTCGTATCCTCCCAAAGATTCCAATTCGTATCCTCCCGAAGATTCTAATCCGTATCCTCCCAAAGATTCCAATCCGTATCCTCCCAAAGATTCCAATCCGTATCCTCCCAAAGATTCTAATCCGTATCCTCCCAAAGATTCCAATCCGTATCCTCTCAAAGATTCTAATCTGTACCCTCCCAAAGATTCCAATTCGTATCCTCCCAAAGATTCCAATTCGTATCCTCCCAAAGATTCTAATCCGTATCCTCCCAAAGATTCTAATCCGTATCCTCACCTTCTCCTGATTCATCATGTTGTAGAGAGGACTCTGCTTCCGCCTGAACTCTGGTTTGGAGGCGTCCCGGGATGACGAGACGTTCTCCTTCAACCGATCCTGCAGGTCCTCCAGCAGTTTGGTCTCTCCTGGAAAAGGGAGAGAATTCGGAGAGGACTTTAAAGCAGACGGTCCCGGAGTTAAAGGGATAATATAGTTTTGGTTGAGATGGGGCTTCAGCTTTTTTTGCGAGATGATTAGAAATTACTTATATGAAATATTAAAGAGCATACAATTCTTAGAGGAAATAAAAGTTTATTTGATGAAAATCGCTTTTTGAAATGACTGCGATATCCAAAAACAGAGAGTTCCTAATGAATGATGGGTTCCACGTTTTATTAGGACCACTACGTTTTACTTTGTTTTTGGATTTCGCAGCTATTTAATTGCAAAACCGAATTTCATCAATTAACTTTTAAAGTTAATTCCTCTAAGTATTTTCAGATGAGTAGTTTATAATATCTCGTAAAAATTTTACATCTGAATCTCTTACTGAATGTTAATACAACATGTCATGGCTGACTTTAAAGAGGAGGCTCATTGACTGCAAATAGGGGGAACATTGTCGTCTGCAAAGAGACAGGGAGCTGTGACGTATACGAACCTTGAAGCTCTTTGACATATTTAGCCGCCGCTTCCAGTCGCTCCTCTGTGATTTGTTTCTCTACCGACAGCCTGCATACACTGGCATCGCTCTCCGCCTGCCAGAGAAAATAATACACACGTAATATTTATGGAATCGTGCTGGGCGAAAAGACTAACAATAAGGCAAAGACTTCCAGGCAATTTTGTAAAGAGTTCGTTTGCGGACATTCAACTTTTCATCGTTACAATGCGTCGATAGTTAAAGCTCTTCACGCGTTTTCTTTGCAATCCCGAAGAGCTAGGTCTTTCCTTACGAGCATGAAATTTGTAAATTTGTGTGTGCGTGTGGATCACAAAGCTAAGTTTATTTCCTTTCATTTGAGAGTGTAATATGTGTGAGAGGTTAGGGTCATGATCCATGTATACCCCTATTGTGTGCAGGCTAGTCCAGTACAGTGTTATTTAACATGGTTGCAATGGATCGAAATCCACTGAAGTTGGCTAGTTCGTGTGTTTCTTTGAGGCAAAATCATTGTAGGGGAAACCACAAGCTTCCAACGCCCTCTTTTGACAAACAGTCATATCCATCAATTTGATGGAAATCCGCCATCTTGCAACCGCGTTTCTAGGAAGATAGTCAACTGACTATTTCAGATTAGGGCACCCGGCTATGCTAGCGTATTACTGATGGCACAGCCTTCTGGGTAAATAGCATTACCAGTAAATACTGCAGACGCATGCGTAGATAACGCTGTTATGATTTATTAGTCTCATCTTCATTAATTTCTATGTTTGTTTGACTAACTCAATCCGTCAATGCGTACCATGGCGTACTGTTTGTTGCTCATCCGACTCAACACCCACTCATCCGTGCCGGACTTCAGGATCGGGAAAGAGAGCTTGGTTGCCGGCTGGGACAACGCCGCCCCGGCGGTGGTCGAAGGCGTGGGCGAGCTTTCTCCCGACGTCGTCGCTTCTTGGTCGATGACGACGGTCTTATTACTTGACTGTTTCGAGTCTGCTGATGGTAAAAGGAATAAAGAAACACTAATAGTTTGCAATGAAATACTGAGGTTCATTTATTGTTGTCTGTTCCCACAACGAGTGCGCAAACAGAGCCACGTAAAAATCAAGTTTAAAGTAATCAAAATTTTCCAAATTCATAATTTCTATACGAATAGACCTTTAACCAAAATTGAGGCATTTCGCACATATCAACATGAGAAAGAGTATTAAAAGTGGTGCCTCAAGATCGACTACCCCAGTCTTAAACGCGTGTTTTTGGTTTTTCTATTAATGTTACTTTTTCTGCTATGTGATAAACAGCGGTGAAACTGAATAGTTGAGTTAATCACAACTGCCTAGTAAAGAAAGCATAAAGAAATGTACTTTCAATCATCATTATATTGATTTTTTATATTTATATATTTATACTTATATTAGTATATTTGTCTTTTTTTTAATAGATGGTAATGTGCTTCAAGTCACCTTTGTCCTTTTTCTTCTTGGATTTCTTTCCCTTCTTGCTTTTCTTCGCCTCGGCGTCAGCTGCTACAGGATCCCAGTCGACGCGAAAGATTTCCAGAAACTCGTTTTTAGCGATGTTCGCAATAGCCTTGTTTCGAGACGCTAGGATAAAAAAGCAACGGTCAAAGGTCGATATTGTTTAGCAACTCATATCCTAAGTTAGTATTCTGTTTATTTTTGTACAGATATAACGTATTTGGCTGTATTGCGTCTATTTTGCTTTATACACCAAACGCGTCAGTTACTTCATTTCAACTGGGTCAACAACATCAAATTCATTTTATGTCTCTAACGAAATATAATTCGTTCATCGAAAATAGATCACAGGAATACATAGTAACCAGACCGAACAATTTGAAATGAATAAGCAAGATTTACAGCAAAAGTACTTTTTATTCTAGCGATAACTTATATTTTGATTTTTTTTTTCGGCAAAGAAAATGACTATTACTCCTGACATGGTGACATAAGATTTTGCCGACTCGACAGCTTTGACTGCATTCTGCAATTATATTTGACACATGAAGGCCAAAAGTAGACTGTCATTTGGCCGCGATTTGAACATCATCCACATTTCCCTGGACGTGTAATTTGTAAACAAGCTTGTGGGCATCGTTACTTTTAAATTTACCTCTCTGACAATGATCCATCAAAGACCATACCGTTCAGATATTTCGACAGTGTTCGGATCGTGCTCCGAAAGATGAACCGTATAACATTGTTGGAGTTGTGTTTACTATACTAAAGCGACTCTCACCTTCAAGTTGCTTGATTTTTTCTCCCAGAGTTGCCACTTTCTGAGTTTGTCTGCTCAACATGAACCGTGATTTGTCCAGCCGCTGCTCCACGTCAAACTACAGAGAGTTTCAAAAAAAGTAAAATAAAAATGTAACTCAGATGGATCTTATATTTCATCATCGCATCGAATAAACACAACGAGCAGACTGTTTTTATTTTGTCATCACTTGTTACACTCTTTTGACTCTCAACTGCTGCAGGGCAGTGAAAACCATATCCGTTCTCAAGACAAGAAACGTATTTTGGTTTTAAGAAAGGGGAAATTTTTATATACTAAACATGCTAAATCATGTTAGAAAAGCAAAACACTTTGAAATCATGCCTTCGCACTTTGAATGGAAATAATATAGAGTAAAATACAAGATGGCAGTTCTGTGATACCTTTTATTGTCCATAATGGCAAAAGACAAGAAAAAATAGCAATCAAGATCATTATAATCACCTTAAACACGGTAGGTTTGCAAAAGACTTACTGCAAAACTTGCATAAAACAAGAGTGAAGTACAGTTTTCTAGCAAATGATAGAATGGAGTCATTACTGAAATTCAGCTCTGCAAAAACTAACACTCGCTCTCGGCTGTGCTTGTGAAGTGACGACGCTTAAGATTTAGCCGAGGTAATTAAGTAATCGACCAAACTATCTTGTGCAAACTTCAAATCTTCTCCGTAAAATCCAGAGACATATCTATAACAATGCGACGGTCCCGACCAAACGGGGTAAAATTTAAGCACAGTAAAAACTTGTCATGCAAAACGTTTTAAAAACACACACACACACACACACACACACACACACACACACACACCTACACAAATCAAAATACGTACCACATCTTGTATGGCGTATGACGCAATCTTAGCTCTTAGGAACTTCTCCGGTGGCCCGTTTCCTTCAAGCCCGCTATCGGAATCATTCTCTACTCCCTCGTCGTCTGCACCTTCGTTCCCGTCGACGATCTTCTCCGGACTGATGTAGTCGTCTTCGTTGACCTCGATCGGGTTGCTGCCGAAAGTATTTCGGAACTCTTCGAAATCGGCCTTGACATCGCCGGCGATGCTGGCAGACCGGCCGACCGTGCTGCCGTAGCCGGACGATTGTTCCGTGCCAACGGACTCCGCGTCCGAGTTGTCGTCCCCTCCCGCCGGGTTCGTCCGTGGAGCGAACCAGTGTCTGATGGGTCGATCAGCCACTCTGAAACCCTGGCTTCGCAGATGGTTGTTGAAGACGCGCTGGTAGTGCGGAATGCGCTCCTTACTGTTAAGATAAGAACATCAACGATAGACCATCATCAATGATGTCTAGAATCTGTGTATATCTCTATTCACTTATGAATTTCATCCAATGAAATTCATCATGTACGAATGTGTGCTACTCGTACTTTCCCTCTTTTTCTCCCTCCACGCACAAACACACAAATATCATACCCATCCAAATCATATGAAGTGTTTGCAAAAACCGATAAGTCCATTTTTGAAGATTTTGAAGTACGATCTCTGTCATAAAGTACAAAATAACACCTTTTAAATGATATATTGGTCACTACATAATTATAAAGGTATATTTTTGTAGTTATGGTCAAAAGAAGTAAAAATTTTCTTATTATTCTCTTTATTTTTCTTGACCTTTAATCGCAAATATCTCCATTTAGCAAATATGGACTTATCGGTTTTTGCAAACAAACTCTTCATATATACAAACATTTAGAAAAGTTCGTGAAATGTGAAGAATGTGATGGGAGTGTGCTTTTTTTACTCTATTTTACTCGCAAAAAAACAAACAAACAAACAGGTGAGTTCACTTTTGGGGTTGTAGCTTTTGGAAACAGAAGATTCTCCTTTTATAAAGCATGTGTGGTTTGCTTGGCTCCTAGTATTTTGTTTGGCTCATTATGTTGATTTATTTATGTTAAAATTGGCATTTTTCGAAAGCGGCATGGTTCAAAACATTTAAAATTCTGTCTTCAAGAGAAATAGAGAAAAAGAGAAAAAAAAAAGATTCAATTCAATGTAATTCAAGATTAAAACAGTTTCCATTACGGTCCGTGACGTTAACCTATAATCTATATAGGCCTACTTACAAGACGATGCAGTACTTGGCGAGGTAGTCGAGCGGGTCCCTGACGGCCGGGTCGGGGCTCTCCGGGGGTTCGCTGGGTTCCGTTTTCCGCCACTTTCGCTTCTTTGGCCTTACAGGTGAAAGAGGGAAGGGCGGAAAGAAAAGAAAAAGTAATTAACGATACTCACCCATTAATATAGCAACATAATAAGTACGGTATGACTTTTTTCCCTTTCTTTTTACAGCAACCTCTTGGAACATGCTTTAGAATAACATCTGATTCTGCACTGAATTATTAGAAACTTTGTGATGAGTGACCAAAAAGTTAATGAAGATGAAACAAGGACGAACGCCTGTTGCAATGGTGAAGCGGTATCTTTGTTCCTTCTATGATATTAAAATTCTATCAGCTTTAACATAGCCACAGCTTAGGACTATGTGTGGAGGCCTTAACTAACAAATATTCCAGTGATCATAATACCCGTGAAGATGATGATGATGATAATGATGACAGTAATAATAATAATAGAATAATAACAATAATAATAATAATAATAATAATAATAATAATAATAATAATAATAATAGTAATAATAAAAATAATAATATAAGAATAATAATAATGATAACAATTACAATAATAATGATATTAATGATAATAATAATAATATAATAATAATAATAACAACAACAACAATAATGATAATAATAATGATGACAAAACATTGAATGTAATAGTCATCATCATCATCATAACCATAATAAATAATAGCATTGGGGAGGAGATTAAACTGATGATGTTAATAATCATCAGTGTAGTCCTTGTCATAATTAGGATACCTGTAACATAAGTAAGACCAAGAACAGGAAGAAGAAAAGGAAGAAAAGCGTAGAAGGGAGAAGAAACAGAGATATAAAACTTGAGTGTATTTTTTCGCCGTCACAGATTGCTTGACACCAAGCTACATCATGTCATATAGCCAAGTCACGCAATGATTATTATTCAAATCCACATCCCTATTAACAATTAGGCATCAGATCCCCCCTACCCCCTGCTATGCGCGACAATAGGACAGGGGAACCATGGGATATACTATAGCTCGTTATTATTGTGAAGAAAAGTACATAGACCGTTGCGCGTTCACCATAGAAACAATATCTAGGGAGAAAACCAGGTACATGTTATTTAATACTCCCATTTGTCACATCGTTCCTTTGGAAAGTCCCCAAACAGACTAATCGATCACAACACATTGGCGCATTATGTACACTCTGACACACATTGTTGCCACACAGCACTCAGCAAGTGTTTACACCGTTTGTTCGATCGCGCTGTAGATTAAACATAGAACCATCGCAGCTTGAATTGATACTTTTTGATGTTCTTTATTCGAACGGGGTCGTAAATGTGTTTCGCAACCTTGGAAAAGAGTCAAAGGGATATTTAAAGAATTCCCCGCACCTGTTGCAATTGACCTTGATATACAAACAAAATGTGTCAATTTGTCGGAGGTGTGGAAAGCGGAGGGATCTAGCCGAGCACAAAATTAACGAGTTAAAAACAGCACTGTTCCTCTACATATACTGACTGTCTTTGCCGCAAACCTGCCAATTAGAGTGTGATTTATACCCTTATGATTATATCTGAAGACTTTAAAACTCTTAATTTCGGTGTGATTACATTTTAACGTACGAGAACGCACGTTTCGGTAATTCTTCGTTTTCTAGTGTTTCTGAAAGTTAGATTAGATATATAAATCTACATGAATCTTATATGATTCATATACAGTAGGCCTACTACAGATTGATATCTAAATAATTACTGATCATCATATTGGCAACACAATTTAGAATATGAAAATTCGTTTTTCTCTTTCAAATTGAAATGCCTTTGTTAGATTACAGAGTTAATGAATATGGCAGGTTTCATCTCATCTTTTCCCATTAAGATAAAAGTGAAAGACAAACAATCAAATCTAGAGTTGCCATTTTCGTGCTTACAAAATAATATATTTCTAGTGCGAAATTTGCCAAGGACTTGAATGTATTATACACCATTACATTTTGTTCACTTGTTTGTTGAATCGATAAGGGAGTTCATGGTTAGCGCATGTCTCATTTGACCCCTACACCACAGACTTTCAAATAACATGGAAAGGACCTGTGACAGAGCATTTTTTGTTGAAGCATGCCACCTTTGTAATCAATGTCAATGAATTGCGTGTGCAGCTTTTGTTAAACATTATTGATAAATCACTTTCACCTGTGCGTTCTAACAAGGTGAAACACACAACTTAACATTCCAAATCATCATTTGCCTGAGGATTCTTTTCGTTTGAAAGTCAATGGCAAATACACAAACATTCTCATTTGACCTCTATTTTGCACATGCGCAAATCGCAACCGTGAACTCCCTTATAAGAATATCATAATATTATGGACAAAGTAAATGTGATGAAGAAAATGGGTGAGATTTGCATATCTGAGACAGCCAGATTTTGTGATACACCATATACCTCATATTCCACGAATAAAAATGCACATGCAAAAAGATTACCAATTAATTAAAAAACTCCGAGTGAAATGAAGACCATCTGAGTCCAAGTCATATAGAGTATTACACTCTGCTAAGGTCCCACTCGTCTAAAACTTAGCTATCCTCGCAATGATGTGACGTCATAAAAGAGCATGCTTCTCACTTGCAAATGTGTGCGTGACTTATTGGGTGTCACACACAATGAACATGATAATTATATTGTGGTACACTGCAGGATGCCCTGCATGTGGTAAAATCATCCATGCGCCAACACACGAGCAAATACACAGTGACAAGGGTGAATAGATTAACCCATGCAGATAATGGCTTTGACATTACCTATAGAACAAAGGCATTGCGAAATAAAAAAAAGGTAAAAAGTTTGAAGAAACAACTAGTAATCGAGAAGACCTTTGCTTTACCGAAGGAGCCCTCTAGATTACAACTTTACCATAAATTCTTAATCTTACATGCAATATTTATATCGAATCGATTCGATTTACCCCATATAAAAAGTTAAAGCGAAACTCATACAAGTGGCTGCAAAGTCCCCAAAATAGGATGGCAAAAATAGATACTGTTGGGCTGTTTGGTAGGGGGCGTAACGCATATATTGGCAATGCATATTGATTTTTGACTGTCAAAAGATTAATCGCTCTCGCTCCTCCGCCACAAACACATACTAAAAAAATGAGGCCCACACATTATACAAACACATACTAAAAGAATGAGGCCCACACATTATACAAACACACGCACACCAAACTCCAAGCAATATTATACTCGTTTAAATACCCAATTTATCGCAGACTACAAGAAACTTTTGTTGTATCTGTAATTCGTGAACTCTATCACAATTTCATGAACGCATTAGCCTTTCCCCAAGAAATTATAATAATTAAATCTTCTGTAGTGTTTCGTTGTGCAAAAAACTTAGCAGTCCACAATTCATCTAGGGACATGGACAGTGAATGAACTTTTTCAAAGTGCTTGTGTTTCTTGTAATTATGCCTTTGTGTTCTGAATCAACGTTTTAAACTTTTTAAGGGGCATTGAAAAGGTAGAGTGTGCGAGCTTTAATGCTGTGTAGGAATATGTCTTCTGCTATGTGATAAGATTCCTTATACACCACAATCAGACGAAAAGTCAAAAAAAAAATGTGAAAGTGTAAAGGAGAATGTGTGGGAAGCCACTGAAAAAAGAACAACAACGAGCAAGTTGCTTCAGTCCCAAAACCGAGAGAGAAAATTGCATGTAGATTGAATGAGATGCAGACACGCTCAAAAGAAAATACTCCAGAAAAAAAGGGGAAAAACAATGTATGAATTTGTTGGCATCGCAGTATTACCTGTCCAAATATTCGGAAATCTAGTTTGCGTCATGGAACCAGGCATGTTTCTTAGTTTTGTGCTTTATTCAATCGTGGTTTGTGGGATTATCAAAAGTTATAATTCAAACCAACAACGACAACGACATCCCATTTTTGTTGGTACTTCATAGCAGAATGACAAGAGAATTCACTGTTATGTGTTTCAAGTAGAACGTCAGTTTCTTACTGGATGTCTGTTTGTAAGATTGTCGTGTGTTCTAGAAAGAGGTGACGAAGTCCATGTGAAAAGTCAAATGTTGTTTTTAGTTGTTTTTTTTTTTATTCAAATTCAATTTTGGGTATGTATACAATATGACAGTGATTCAATGAGAAAGAGATCGAAATGGACCAAAAGAGCCAGTATGGAATTCCGAATATCTGTGACGGGTTTAATGCTCTGCCGATGTCAAAATATTTATAATTGCAGGAGCATTCAAAAAGTTGCTTGCGTGGTCTTTTTACAGCTCTCTCCCTCCGTCTCTCTCGCTCGCTCTCTTTCAAGATCTCTCGTGAAACATAAAAAATCACATAGGATAAATTGACACATTGTACGTGTGCAAAACCAACCAAAAAACTTCAACATGCTGTTAATATACTCAGTGATAATGCCTGATATTTCGTCACCTTAGCGCCTTTTGGAGAAGCATTTCAAGTCTTCAGTGAAGAAACAGTGAATAATTCAAAAGCGAAAGCGTTAGGATCAAAGGAAAAACGTTGCCAAGCAAAAGACCTACTTCAACAAAACAAATGAAAGTGTTTATATGCATTGAGAGAGCATTTTGGTGGATTCTACAATGACCTCATGAGTACACGCAATAAATAGCCTTTTATAGAGTCATGAGAATTGAACAATATTGTTCAACACAAACATTATTACACAGGCGCCCGTTTCACTGATACTCGTAATATCGTTTACCAATGCTACATCACAAAGTGAAAATGGAATATAATATATATAAAATATATACATTTTTTTATGGCGTCACAGAGGCTTCGTTATTATTATCATTATTCTTCTTCTTCTTATTATTATTATTATTATTTCATTTATTTACTTATTTATTCATTTATCCATTTTGGGGGTTTTCAAAATATATGTGACAACATTAATTTTAACCTTACAATAAATGCGACCATAATGTTGATTTTATCTAAGTAAAAATAAAACTGAAGATGTATATATACAAGTATGTCCGATCAAATGTTTGTTTGTGTTTGTGTGTGTGTGTGTGTGTGTGTGTGTGTGTATGTGTGTGTGTATGTGTGTGTGTGTGTGTGTGTTTGCGTGTGTATGTTAGTATGGGATGAATTACAACTTGCGCTTCTTACCAAAATGCAAAGCGTGATTTTGAACTATTTCTGCCTATACATCATAATGAGATACCTGCCACTGCGCCATATTCAATCATGGTGAATTTATTCTGTTCCAATAATTCTCTGAAAGACTCTAAAGATTAAAATTTCCAAGGTAACATCGACATAACTTTTTTATTCCCTTTCTGAACCCGATGCTCAAAGAGGATGAGCAAATTGAGCAGAGGTGCCAGATTTATCAAAGTTTTGTAGGGAAAAATACACACCCAAAGAAAAACAGTTAGTTACAGGTTACCGTTATACCATAGAAGTCATGAATACAGCTGAAGAAACAAAATTTTGTCTCTCCGTTACAGCACTGCGTCTCATAGAATTTTGAGAGAGGACTGTAGTCGAGACAAATATTTCTCTATCCTAGGAAAAGGATGATTTTAGTTACCAGATATCCCAAACCCTTGATGTGAAGAAAATGAAAGAGAAATGATTTTATAAAAAGACTCCAAAAAGATCCCAAGATGACTTTGACTGTCAGAAACTGTTAGAGAAGTTATTATCAATATACATGAAATATAATTTAATCCACCAATTATAGTATACATATTCAGCACAATAGCTATCAATGAATACCTTATCCATGGCTCGACACTAACTTTTTTGTTTGGTGGCCCGATGGGGCCACCAAAATCCTAAATTTCAAAATTTTGGTGGCCCGAGAGAAAAATTTGGTGTCCCGAAAAAAACAATAAAAAACATTAAAAGTCCTTTTTTTTTAAATGAGTCAAATATCTAAACTTTATGATAGTAAGAATTAGAAGTTGGACATATCTGCTCATAAATAAACTTCAACAAACTTGCAACACTCACTCTCAGGCACTCATTCAGTCCTTTTCATCCACCCGTTAAACAAATTTAACTGCTAATTTCCGGCGTGAAAAGTTGCGAATTTATTGACAAACTTTTCAAAAAATTTTGGTGGCCCGAGGCGGGCCACCAAATTTGCCCTTTTTTGAAATTTGGTGGCCCGACTTTCATTTTTGGTGGCCCCGGGCCGCCGGGCCACCGTTAGTGTCGAGCCCTGCCTTATCCAATGTAAGTTTTATCCTACAGTCTGAGTGTAAGTCTTATTTCAACTTGTAAATTATCATATTATCAATTATTACGATCATTGATCTTTAATTCAAGAGTGAATTTCGACGGCCTTACTTGTACTCGGGTCTCCGTCGCCAGATGATGGGCTCGGGGCGTGGGAGCGGGAGCGGAAGCTTCTCCGGTTCGGGACTCGGCTCTTTCGCAGGCTGCGGGTTCTTAGCGGGAACGGAGATGTCGGGAAGAGCGGGAACCTGTGGCTCCACCAGCGGGAACGTCTCGGGAAAAGCCGGCATGGGCATGTCCGGCATGGGAGCGCGTGGAGGCATGACCCACGGCGCCTGTTTCGGCGGCTGGAAAAAAGAAAGAGAGAGGAAAAGGGGAGAAGAACGATTTTGATGTCTTTCATAAGTTTCAGTGATGGTGTGACATCGTCATTCAATCTTTTAAACAACTATAAGATACAATCAAACAATTCATCTCGCCATATTATGATATGCTATATACGGTCTTCCATCCTAATCAGTTGTCACAGTGATTGCACATCATCCTGGGGTGTATAATATTCACACAGACTTAAGTGCTGGCACTGGTAGAACTATACCCGATCTGTCATTCTTTCTTTCTTAATCTTCATCCTCCGTCCATTATGTTGATCCTTTGATCTTTTCCTTCAGCATTTTGTCCTTGCCATGATGTTATGAGAGACACTGTTTGATTTCATTCTATTTCATTAAAAAAATATTTCTGTAAACATTTGAAATATATACATGGTTATACAAAATCAGGGCAGCTCTGCGTTTATTTCATTTTGCTTTCCTCTTTCTATGAATTGTTTATCTATTTCTGCATAATTATTGCAAGCATATTCCCCTATAGTTGTCAAGAGGCAGTTTGCTGTGTAGCCTTCTCTCGAAGTTGACGTAGTCAGTGTTGAGCCAAGATTGTAAAAGCAAAATGTCTATCGCAAAGGTTCGAGGTAATCCCCAAACTATTATGCAACTGACACATGGAATTTGAATCCACGTGTTCGACAGACTTGAGTGCTTAGCTTCTTATATGGCATAACTCTCTGAGCTGCATTTTGGAGGCTTCGCGGCTCAAAATAGCCGCAAGCTTTGTAGCCTGGAGTTTTTGGACTTAAGCCCGGGATTACTAGAATGGAAAAGGTAGTTGGTAAATGGTACGAAAATCTTGTAAAGGTAATGATTATAACCGTCAACTACTTTTTCGACCTTTTCATTTTCACTTGGCGCTCTGAATTCCCTTCCTTTACACCACATGGTATTTTTGTTTGTGTTCTCTTAAACGCATTCATGTTCTTTTTCAATTCCTTCTTTTATCCTCTCTTGCTTTGTTACCTTTCTCTTTCATTCATCATTAAAGGACAAATTCACCTTCATTAACATATAGGATTGAGAGAATGCAGCGATATTAGTTGAACACATCAGTGAAAGTTTGAGGGAAATTGGACAATCGATGCAAAAGTTATGAATTTTTAAAACTTTTGTGTTGGAACCGCTGGATGAGGAGACTACTAAGGCTCGTGATGTCATATGAGTACAACAGTATAAAGAAAATGTAAAGAAAATTCAACATATTTTCACTTTTTTTCGCATAATAAAAGAGCACTTGACTTGCCTCTTTCTAAAGGCAATGGGAATAATATTACCCATAACATGTCAGTAACGAGTCAAGGGAATGTGTACTTTTTTCAAAAGATGAAATTTTGTGAAATTCTCTTTATATTTTCCTTATATTGTTGTACGCATGTGACACATACACTGCAGTAGTCTTCTCATCCAGCGGTGACTGCACAAAAAAATTCAAAAATTCATAACTTTTGAACGGATTGTCCGATTTTCCTCAAACTTTCAATGATGTGTTCTACCAATATTGCTACATTCTCTCAATCTTTATGTTAATGAAGGTGAACTTGTCCTTTAAAGATCTCTTGGCATTCTCTGAAAACTCTTTTATCTAAACTCAGTTTTCCCTTTTTCTTCCACCATGAACTAGTTTACAGCAACACATTTGTTTGGGGAATGCGATGTAACACAATTTTGTTTTTCCTCAAATACTGGAAATTATGTTACAAATTCAAACTCAAATCACTAGAAGTACTTTTATATTCGGTTTTATACAGAAATCGCAAAGTCTTAAAATGTTGTTTATTTGTATATTGAAAGTACTTTATTTTTCTGAAAGAAATTCTTAAAGCAAGCGAAAAAAGTATGAATATACAACTTGTACATCTGAAAAACCCCTAAAGGTTTTGTATCCAATATTAACTAGAATCGTATTCATATCATTTAGACTGTTTGTAGCTGCTTGTCAATCTGCATTATGAGTCTTTATGTATCACAATTATGATGTGACATTTATTTGTACCTGAAGAATGTTGATAAGTGAATGAAATTTCTCTCGTAAAAAAAAAAAATAATAACTATAGTTTAACTAGATCGTTCCTCGAACGAGAATATAATGACGATGCAACCTGTAGCAAGTTGTATATCAGATTGATAAGAGGGAGAACTTACCCGTTTCGGCATGGGCTTTGCCTTGCCCAGCGGTTTTGGTTCTTTCTTCTCGTACTTCGGCAGCTTCGGTTCCTTGGGCGGTTTCTTGACCGGTTTTGGCTCCTCCTTGCTCGCCTCCACTTTGGTCTCTGCGGGGAGAGATGGACCAAACTTGAATGGGTGCCTGTGCTGGCTTACGTCAATCCTGAACGTGGGACTGTCGGCCAATTTGGGCTGCCTAGCTTCCATTTTGGGTGGCCGGAAGTTCACAGAGTCGCATACAGTTAAACCCTTCTTTCGCTGTACGGCGCTCGAAAAAAATCAATGCCGAAGCACCCACTGATGGCAGTAGCACGGATTTTCGTGCGGATGTCTTCGCTCCTACGAACACTTTCCACTGATTGTTCCTTCAAAATTCATTTTAACTTATTCAGTTCTCAAAACACGATAACGATGTGCAACATCGTCACCAGTTCACAGTCTGACAGTACAAAGAGCAATGCCTTCTATACGAGCGATTTAAACTACAGAGTACTAAAGAGTGCAGCGCGTTGACAACACTAATCCGGATCAAAGTCTATGTCTGGAAGACCTTGAAGTTTCTCCACCACATGAGGACTTATTTCGCGTTTACAACGCACGCATTATTTGCCAATCGCAAAAACGACAATAACAAAAAGATAGACAGCCTGAAAGGAAGACTACTAATATCGGGCCGGCGAGGATCTGTTGGTTGCTTCAGTCACCTTCTCGTAAATTCGGATATTGACAAGCATACACTGATCGCTCTTTGACCGCCAATATATATACGACTACATGAGACCATACAGGACAAGCCTATCTAGATACCAAAGATCCAATATGCGATACCGGTGACTCTATCGATACAGACGATCCTATCTAAGATACTGGCGATCCTGTATAAGAAACCGACGATCCTACATACTGGCGATCCTATGATATACCGACGATCCTATCTGAGATACCGGCGATTCTATCAATAAGCTATCGATAATATTACATAAAGATCTTTAGCTCGATCCTCCATAATTCACAAGATTGCCCCCATGTTGGTAGAAAAGCTAAATAGAAGTCATGTCGGACCATGAAGGTCTCATTAACGAGGTCCAGCGAAATATTTTTCTTTACTCTTTCAGACGAGGAAAAGTCCATTTATGCGTATCCACCCTTTTTTTTTTAATTTGCTTTGATATTTGTCAATCCAATATCACGTAGGCCAACACATTAAATCTATGAGCCGTGATAAGGTGCGACAGATCAACAAGGTGCCAAATATAGACACACAATGCTTCGTGGCCTCCTCATCGAGAATGAAAGAAAAAATACTCCAGGCCATAAAAGTTTATTGTATACAGCGCAGATGTTTAGTTTAAGGTTTCTTAATTTTTCCGTCAAACTTCCGGATCTATTCATGTTCAGTTGAATGTTCAGTTGAATAGATGTAAATGATGTATACGCTTTGGAACGAGCGCAATGAAGTTATGTTCCGAAGAATACTAAATGTTAATAGGTCTGGAGAAAAAAAAAAAAGAATAAAAAAGTGCATACCCGGAGGATTTACGGTCTAGTGAACACCTGCGAGCATGAACGACAATACAATAGCAGTGGAAAGGCTATGTCATTTGGAGCACGAACGGGGATTTTTGGGGGAGCCGATATGCACTTTATGGGGTAGGGCATAGGGTTTAGTGAACTCATTTTGTCGGATGCCTATTGTTCACAAGGAGTAATGCCATCAGTTCAGGCTCAAAGGGGTTCTGCAAGGAGTATAGTTACGATATGTTTCATTGAAGTGCAGGCAGATGGAGCGGGGAAGGTTACAAAGGAGTTTTTTTTTTTTTTTTTTCCAAAGACGCACCTCGTTTCCCGCTTCCTTGGTCGCGATACAATTATTTTTAAGATTTCTGTTGTGTTGTCACGACAATTCCCCAAACTGTACCTGACTGGACTCTGTGGCATCGGTTACAGCTCGTTATTCCGAAGGTTCGTTATTCCGAAGGCTCTTCAGTCCGAAGATTCGTTATTCCGAAGGTTCGTTTTTCCGAATTTCATTTTCGGATTAACAAATCTTCGGAATAACGAACCTTCGGAATAACGCCACAAATGTTCGGATTAACGAACCCTTTTTCATTTTCGGATTAACGAACCTTCGGAATAACGAACAGCACCCGTGGCATCAACCCCCCCCCCCCCAAAAAAAAAAAAAAAAAAATAATAATAATAATAATAAAATAAAATCAAAAACACAAACACAAAGTAACAAACAAACAAAAAACAAACAGAAAACAAGAACAAAACAGTAGCAGCGGTATTGGTTGCAGGAACAATCTGTGATAAAAGTATGTCTCTTTCACAATAAACATACACGCAAAACAACCTCCATCCTACCCCACAAAAAAAAAAAAAAAGATGGACATGCAAAACAGTAAGTTTGAGATACGGTTATTTTTTGCATGGTGAATTTCTAGCAGGTTAAACATTGAAATCATAAGTGGAACATTTAAATCATAAGTGCTTCAAAATGCTTCTCTGTGTATATAAGCTGTCAATCAACTTATTTGTACAAAATATATCTAAGGAGATATAATTTCAACTCTTGGAGGATTGCTGCAAAATCAGACCAAATGGGGCTCATTGTGGTCTTTCAAAACAAAACAAAAAACAAAAAAAAAATCTTTACACTGGCAAAAATCGAACTAAAAATGTCACCTTCGACTGGTGGCGGAGACGGTGGTTTCTCTTGAACTACTTCCGGTTCATGACCTGGTGTGGCCTCCGGTACCGGTGGGTCGAGCACAGCCTCTGGTATCTGTGGAGGTAGTGGATCTACCGCGGGAGGCGTTGGCTCCGTTTCTATGATGGGAGGAGGGGGACAGAAAATGGTAATAATGATTAAAACCTGCTAAAGATAGCAATATTTATGAAGTCCCCCCCCCCTTTTTTTTTGGGGGGGGGGGTGACAAAAAAAAAAACATTAAAAATTATTGAAGTTTACACAAGCATGTGTGAGTATAATCACTGTTTCATCGGTAATAGCAACGATTATGTTCTGAAAGGTGTTAGCATCTTAGATCTTCGACTTTGATTGGATTATTGTATGCATTCTAATTCCGTTTCTTGATCGTTTACCACTACTCCTTTTTGGCGATTTTTAGCAGACTAACAACTGTGTTAAGCACTTTCTCAACTTTTATATCACACCATAAACACTGGGATTTATCTCATGTTGTAAACATTAGGTGATTCTATCAGTCGTACGAATATTCCGACGGTGACTTCATCTCCATGACAAAGTAAAAGTTTGCTCACCTGGTGCCTTGTAAGGAATGCGAGGAATGTCCACGAATTCCTTCGGTGCCGATTTATCTGCACAGACGAAACGTAGTACAGCAAGTAATGAATAATCAAATGCACATGCAAAAAAAAAATAATGAATACGTAAATGATTAAATAAAAGAAATATAAAAAAGTGTGCGGCTATATAGTCACCCCAAAACATTGCTAGATAGTGTAGAAAACACTTTTCGGAATTGTCAAATGGCTTAATGGTAATGTAGTATGATTATTATCTGGTTTACCATTAGGACCTCTGATATTCGGTATTGCTGAAAGTGGTTCCAAAACATCAAGGAGCTACTAGAGTTGAGGCACGAAAATGAAAAATATGACTTTTATTTACAGTGTATGTTTTATGATTTTATGCATGGCCCTCTTTCACAACTGCATGATTCATACACCACTATTCAAGACACGTGATACTCGAAGTCAGCCCTCCGATGCATGATTGTTGTTCAGCAAGACATATTTCATGTGTCTGAATTTGATATCTCGGCCTCTTACCGTAAACCCTAAATGAGAAATTTTGTCGTTTTTTTTTTTTCTAGTCAGTGTTATACTTGATGTGGATTTTTTTCTTCAAATCACTGACAGTGATTGAGTTTTTCTTTGTCTTAAACAGGATAATTTTTTTTTGCCTCTTTGGGAAGGATTCACTTTCTTAAAACAGGTTACTGTAAAACAACAATCAAGTTCTTTAGGGTTTGAAAAGAAAACGACGTAGAGAACAGGAAAAGATTAACATGATTGCTCACAATCTCTGTGAAAGCAATAAAGCACTTGCGCTCGTTCATTAAGTTGTGTCTTTGTGAGACATTTATTTTCTATTTTCGACGAGAATATTACAAATCATAGTTCATCATTTTCATTCATGTGGTACAGATTCGAGTTCACAAAATGAAGATTCGGAGAGGACAAAAGGAAAAGTAAAACAACCTGAAATTAAGTTGCCACACCGATAACAGCAAACGGTCGTGATCAAAATTAAGATTAGAGTGCATAGTGCTCTGAAGAATTTTCGTGGGTGTTAATTACCGCATCCCATCACCAAAGTAGTAAAACATCCCAAATATTTCAACCATTAAAAAATCCAGACACAAACACCAACTACTATTGTATACCGCTACCCTACCATGCGCTAAATGAGTGGAATATTGACAACATGCTATGGAGTTGTGTGTTTTTAGATTTGCTATAAAGTTAAGTTTGCCTGATGCACCCTTGCCACTCTACTCATTCTTCATTGTACTTTGTAAAGGATAAAGTCATTCAGAATGTGTGTTTGGCAACTTTATCTTTAAACAAGTAAAAAGAAAGCAGATGAATATATGTCTGAAAAACTAAAGGTTTTGTATCCAATATCAACTGGAATCGTATTTATATTATCTAGACTGGGTGTAGCTGCCTGTCAAATTGTATTATTTGTCTTTATGTATCACATGTTGCAGTTATTTTTGTACCTGAATGTTAAGTGAATAAAATTTCTTTGTGAAAATAAAAACTTTAGGGCCCTATCTTCAAACATACTAGAAAGGGTGTTTAATGTTGAATAATTTTGAACCTTTTCATTAATTTATACTTCAGAATTCAGCTCTATTCTCCATTCATTTTTTTTAGTATGTGTGTGTGTGTTCAACTATCTGGTTATTTATAAATTGCTTATATTTTATGTGCATACAGAAGAAGCGATGTCATCGCATGATAATGTCGCGCCATATGGAGATAGAAAGTGACTTGTTGACATTATAGGGATAATATATCGGTTGCTATTTGGTGGTGATATGAAGGGCTTTCATTTTATTTTCTTTTTTAAAGATAAAAACTAGCAGCTGAGATCTGTAGAAGTTGGAAAGTGATATGAAGTAGAACAGACCGCATTGGTCTTATTATTTTGCAGTGGCTAAATCCAAGATTTCATGGTGATATTATGACTGGCTTGGCCTACTCTGTAAAGTTAAAGCGCGTCTTGATAAACTCTATCTAATCAAGAGCGATGAGCTATGGGAAAAGATGGACTGAACATGCTGAATAGAAAGAAGAAGATGACGACAACTCTACGCTCCAAACTGGTCACCATGGCAACAATATCTTGCCATTACAACTGTCTCGGATATTAGTATCGTATTACCGTAACCTACAAAGGAACGCTATGCTTTGTAATACCAGTGATAGTGATGGAGAGTTTTTCCACTGGTAGCTAGTGAGTTAAACGTTTTGAAGATCTCTAATAGACCTAAGCAAAATCCAATGCTCATTTTTCAGCGGCACGTAAATTAATTACTGCGCTTTGAGAAATAGAAATAAGTTTCCACCGTCTTCTTGTGAGAGATGACACACACACACAAAAAAAAAAAAAATCGATGATCATTAAGCGTTTTGCGTTACTGAAGATGAAAAACAGAAGGAGGAGATATCATTACAATGTATGCTATTCTTTGTGAACAGCGCTGTGAGCAGTTGGGGGAGTGGGTAGATGTACAAGACAGTGTATCATGGTTCATGAACACATCACTCTCTACACTCTCTACATGACCAGTGTATACTTGTATGTGTATGTGCCTAGCATGAAATGTAGTGCTTATTTTTATCATTGAGAGTTCCATTGTGATGATCTAGTTGGTATAACGTGGGTTAGATTGTGACAGCACAGTGTCTTGCTTGTGGACTAGTGTCGCAAAAAGTTTGGTGCAGTGAATGTTAATCAACTCATGGAGAATCCCGACGAGGATTAATTGACCGGATGTGCGAAAAGGCAACTGAACTTACCCGGTTTCTTCGCTTTAGTTTTCTTTTTCGGTTTTAGGGGTTTCTTTCTTTCGCGTCGAGGTTTCGTTTCCTTTGGTGCGGCTGATAGCGTTCAAATGTATGGAGGGGATTGGATTAACATTCACAATCTTACATAAGCACGTATAGAAAGGACACCTGTGGTACATATCAAAAGAAATTATGATGCCATACAGTCAACAAATCACAATTATGGTACAATAGACCTACGATCTTTCCCGTCGAGGTAGATAAAAGACGTGTAATGATGACGAAAACATACTTTTAAGCTGCAAGAAAGAGGAAGTAAAGGAACTATGTTCACTCCATTAAAAAACATTCGAATAGTGAGTACTACAGTGTATATCTTCATATTTGTTGTGCTTTAGTTCGAGACAGATCACCGTTTTAAGCAAGGCTCACATTTCGTTGTTGAAATAGTAGCATTGAGGAGCATACCTTTTGTCGTTTCCACAGGCGGGGCCGGAGGTGGTGGGGTGGGGTCTTTGGGTTTAGGTTCTGGGCTTGGCTCCTTGGGAGGGGGCGGTGGGGGCGTGGCCTCTTTCGGTGGTGGGGGTGGTGATGGGGGAGGAGGGGTGGGATCTTTTGGTGGTTCTGGTGGCGGCGTCGGCTCCTTCGGCGGGGGCGGGGTAGGCTCTGGCGGTGGGTCAACTGGAGCTGGGGCTGGTTCTGGCTCCTCCTTCGGAGGCGGGGTCGGCGTTTGTGGGAGGGGCGATGCAGGGGGAGGGGTCGGAGTGGGAGAAGGGGAGGGCGAAGGTGAGGGGGAGGGGGAGGGAGAAAGGGACGGGGAGGACTCCGGCGAGTCGGACGGTGACGATTCTGGAACGCAAGCGAAATTGTTGCTGTTTCAACTGCAGTCATAAAGGGATTCGCTTTAAATCGAATTAGTGAGGGACACTGTGTTATGTATCATTGTTTCAACACGATGTTCTCTCTCTCTATTTTTGATTATGATTGATAATCTTTACCAGCGGAGACGTCACTTCTGCATCCTCTGTACTTAATGGCTCGTTCTTCACAATACACTTAGTTGAAATTACAATTGAAATCTTAAAAAAGAGTTTATCAATTTTCAGTCATTCTACTTAGAAACTTAACAACTTGGATGTGCTGTGAACCTCAATCAAAATCATTAATATCCCTAATGCATGTTTAGAGAGTTGAGTGTTACGCAATACGTTAAAAGATATTGGCAGCACGCTGTGAGCGTAATTGATATAGGGCCTGCATTGAATCTCAAACATAAGAAGCACATAGTTGAGAAATTGTGTGTTAAGAGTGATATCAAAAAGGCACATATCTGAATCTGTGATAGATACGTAGTAACTTATTCAACGAAAATGAAAAAGTAAATTAATGAAAATGAACTCGCCACTGAGCTGTTTAAGATGAACCATCAAACTAACTTCACATTCTTGATACACGTCTTCTCAAAAACATAGGCATAATTCAACAGACAAGAACAAAATGGTAAATTGATGACGTAATAGGTCATAATCTTACCTGGTGTTTTCTCTTCCGGTGAATCTCTGCCGGGACAAAGAGGGGGGGGGGGGGGGAAATAAGTTCGAGTTAATATGCTAGTTATAGCGAGCCACTTATAGTCCTACTTGAGAATGTGCGCTCAAAGTTGGCAGGACAGAAGTTAATCAACCTTAGAGTTATTTTGAGCTAACAACCCGATGGATATAACAGATATTCCAGTAAGTAAGAAACAAAAATGAATTTTGTAAATTTATAGTGAATTCTATGTAGCATTTAATATATCTTTATTAATCGCATAACAAAACTACATAGCATGATAAATACAATCCATGGTCAAATACAACAAATGGATTGCAATGTATTTTAATGTAATGTAACACAAAGCGAGACGATATCACAGAAAATATTACATCACATGTATGAAGGTAGCGAGTTTAAAGCGACAGCAAGCGTAACGTATTATGACATGATTGATAAGGTACATAATAAGCGTTAGTACAAAATACGTATACGTAATGAACGTGTACAAGCATTGCATTTTGGGGCCTTCAAATTCATCAATGATTTCGACCACCTGCATAATTATGCCTCCGTACTCGCATGATTGCGACTGGATCTGGATTCTCATTGGCCGTAGCGTTAATTCTCTGAGCGTTAGTGGGCGCTGTTACTACGAATGGGCTGTGAACACTACACACTGTCCACATTTGGATTGTGAAATTCATCCTTATAGCCGTGCGTGCGTGCAGGTTTGTGGGATATACAGGGGATATACAATCCCTTTGGAGGTGTAAACTTAGTACATTTTGGCATAATCGCGCGCGCGTGAGTGTACGTTAAGAGCCAGAGATGGACCAAAATTTCAAGCATTATAAACAACATCATGGAGTAGATTAAAAAGACACACTTTCGATGTCCTATTTGTTTCAAAATAGTACCAAACGGCACTAAACGTCGCATGATGATGGAGTGACCACCGCAATTGGGAACAGCAATAAATGAGAGATCGTGAAAACTTCAAACATGGTTTGAAATTACAACATCACACAGAATATATGCATATACACAAACAGACACACGTACACATACATATTTGTACGAGAATGAATGAGAATGGTTGAACTTAAACGTAATTGTGATCAAACGCGACTCAACACCAATGTGTAAAAAGCACTGGGAGGGTAAAGGAATTAAGGAGAACACGGATTGTGGGTGTGTTGGCGTAAAGAGGAGGGGGTGGTGCTGTGGATAGGCAGTGTCGGTGATAATATTCCACGAACACTGCATGACCGCCGGATGGGTGTGGTTGGTGGTACGGGTTGAGGACCCTCGTGCAACTGATGATAAACTTTATCATTATTATACATTGTTATAATATATAATATACATATGAAAAGGGGAGGGATTATTGGTTGCACAGGGGTTGGATAGGGGAAAGCTGGTGTAGGGTTGGTAAGATTCAGCGTGTGGGGGTTGGCGGAAAAACACTGTGTGCACGGCAATGATATTTTGGTGATTATAGTGTGGTGCAGTGTTCCCGAATACCATGGTGCGCCACACTCAAGCGTCTCAAGTGATGCGTTGCCATGGTTACTCACACGGGCGACACGTCCTCATCCTGTGCACCCTTGGTAGCTGCCGCTTTGGACTTGCCCTTACCGGCGTCTGCTCTCTTCTTTTGCGCCCCTTTAGCAACCGAGGACATTTTCTCCATCATTTCTCGTCTCAAATTCTCCTTCTCCTCCTTGCGTTTGGCTAGTCGCTCCTGCTTCTCAATCTCCGCCTTTTTCCGCTTTTCGGCAGCAAGAGCCTCTTTCTTCTCACGGGCCTCTTTGGACTTCGAGCTTACTTCTGAATCTTTGGCTTTCGCGCGTTCCCTCTCCTTCTTCTCCATCTTTTCCTTCTCTTTCTTCTCCCTTTTCTCTCTTTCCTCCTTCTCCTTCTTCTCTTTTTCTTCCTTCTCCTTCTTCTTTTTTGCCTCAAGTCTTTCTTTAAGTTTCTGATCATCTTTTGCCGGCTTTTCAGTAGCGTCTTCTTTGGTTTTGGGATCCGAGTTTAGAGTGTCGGGTTTCTTGTCAGGTTTGGGCTCACTTAATGGTTTACATCAGGGGGGAAAGTTCGGGTGAGGAGGTAACAAGAGAAATCAAGATGCATGCAATATAAGATAAATACGTCGTACAGAAAGGAAAGGTTGGTTAATAAATGATATGATGTTTTTACGGACTGGGAAAGAAACTGAGCATTTGCCAGTAAAGAAATAGACCAAAGGGAATCGGAAGATTTATATATTTTATCATTGTTCACTCGTCTGTATACTTGTCTGTTAATTAGTTAGTTTCTTTGTTTGTTTGTTCTTGATATGTGCCGAATTTTATCAAGAATATCTATTTGGAATTGTAATATTTGAAATCCTACCCTGCGAGTACATCATGATTTGAAATATCTGCTTGTATCGATGGAAACGACAAAGTATTTTCTTATAACTTCTTTTGTTTTTTGTTTTTTTATCGAGCAAAATAACACTCCCATCAAAGTTGTAGAAATTGGTAATGCGATTCCCTTGGTGTAAATCTCTCACGTAGCAACCTTGCGCTTAGAAATGAAAAGCATAAACTTCTGGAGAAAGGGCCGGGGATTAAGGATAATCGATCATTCTTAAGTTTTCCTCTGATACAGCCCAAACAATATATTGCAAAGGGGTAAGAGATCTACTAATGATAGCTGCTTAAATAAAAAAAAAATGAAAAGAGATAGACTAAGATGAAAATGTGCAGATAGCGTAACGGTTATATTAAACCATAGAGTACCAGATAAACGGTCAGAGATTGACAGTATACAGCTTCTGTTTATCTGTTATTGATTCAGAAGAAAACAAAGGCGAACTTAAAGGGCATCACTAGACTTGAAATAGAGAAGGAAAATAAATTACAAGTGGATTAATACTAATAGTGGATTAAAGACTAATATCAACAGTATGCACAATTGAAGGAAAACGATTATCAAACTCTTACTTCTTGAAAACAATTATCAAACTCTTACTTCTTGGGTGGTACTGTCGGAGCTGGTTTCACTTTTTCGACTTTCTTTGGAGGCTCCGGTGGTGGTGGATCGGGCTTTTTCGGCGGCGGTTCGCGCTTCTTCGGTTCAATCGGGACAGTTGGCTTCTTACCCTTGGGAGGTGGCGGAGGTGGAGGAGGCGTAATCGGACGCAGACGTTCGGCTCTTTCCGGCGGTTTCCAGTCGGTCCTGGTAGTCTTCGTTTCAGTCTTTTTCAGTTCGAATTTCTTCATTTCTTTCCACTCCGTCTCGTTGCGCGTGTGTTCGATGAAGTTCGTAGTCTTCTTCTCCGTCTTCTTGAGCTTAAAGCCCTCGCTCTTCGGAACGTTCAACTTCCGGTCTTGTGAGAAGGGATCGGACGCTTCCGTGACCTCCTTTTCAGCTTTCTTCAACTGGAACGCTTTTGGCGCTAAGATAGAAGAAGAAGAAGTAAAGGTATGATAAAATCGATATGTGGAGTGTCACAAGACGTCATCGGCGGTTTCCATCAAAACATGGATGTTTTGCTGTTGGATATCACGGAATCAGTACAGCTACATGACAACGAATCGTCGTCAAAGGTTTAGTGTTAAGCCGACTAGCAGACAAAAACTGTTCAATGAAAGCAATGTGAACTATTTCTCAAGAGACCGTTTCCATCATCTTTTTATACTCTTGATAATTTAATAAAATTCCCGTTTTTATACGTTGTCGAAAGAACATCATCGCTAGAGTGAAATCGCTGAAATATGTTGACATTCATGTAACAAAAGTATCTGATTGGAAGTGATAAGATTTGGAACGACAAGGTTTCTTTTCCATTTCTGAATCTTCCTAAAATGAGCAAGAAGTCATGAGAAGAAGCTAATTAGTAATTACTACATAAAGTTGATATTCAGCACGTTCAGTATAGGATAGTATAGGATGGAGTTGTGTTGACATTGATGCGATTGAGACAGACGATAATAAAAAAAAAAGTACAAAACCGCGCAGCTCCGTTCATAATTTTTTTTTTTCCTCCGCGCAGGGAGAAAACAAAACATGACAAAACAAGGCAAAGCAAAAACAAGGTAGACGTTTCTTCGTTACACATAGAGGAATAGAATGAGGAAACCCTCACGTTTGTAGAGATTCTTCCTCCGTTCTGCCTCCTCCTCTTTCCTCCTAGCCTCCTCCTCCAGTCGCCTCTCTCTCGCTTCCTCCAACTGGCGTCGTCTTTCCGCTTGGCGGCGCTCTTCTTCTTCAAGGGCTGTGATCGCGAGAGCAGCACACAACGAGATTATTATCAATTTGTGAGCTATACATAATAACATAACATATCACAACATCTAACCTTAATTTGAAGGAGAGCTCATACGGCAAAAACAGATCGTATCAAAAGACTTTTCTCTCCCCCTCCCTCTGTCTTTTCCTCTATCTATCGGTCTATCACACACACAAACACACACACACACACACACACACACACACACACACACACACACACATCTTTTGTTTTGTTGGGAAGTTTGCTATTCATCTGTCTAGGCCCCTACTAGTATTATTTTATCTTAAATCTACTTCTCGATTTGAATACACACTACTGCACTCCTTTATACTACAAGAAAAGTTACAATGTAAATTAATTTCGGCACTGCATACGTCAGCTATTCAAGTCATGTTTAGTTGAAAACCGGTTTAGACGGAGGAGGATGAATTTAAACTTTAATCTTAACCAAAAAGCAACATTTTATTTGACATTTTTTGTTTATTGCAGCTCTGTCCCAACGGTATTACACTTCCATGCATGGATCTTTACTTGCAGGAATTGCTTTATACTCGGTGATATTTGTGTCATTATCCCACAATGTAAAATCTTAGTCATTATCTTCAGCGATATCGTCTGAACGATAAATGTAGATGAACAATAAAGATATTCCACGTGCTGCCAAAAATGTGTGAAAATGTATATGACAAGAATAATTCTCATGACCAACCGATGAGAAACTAATGACCAAGAGGAAAGGATAAAACTGAATTCAGATGGAAAGGCAAGAATAGGAATAAATCATACTTGTGAAGTGATGTGACTAAAACTGCGGATAGCATAATTATGTGTTTGAAACGTGTTGCAGACATTGACTACACACACAAACATAGCGTATCTCGTGATCAGAAATTGAATATGTATTTCAATCAAAGGGACGCAAAATGAACATGAAATGAGCGAGGGGAGGGGTAAAAAAAAACATAGTAAAGTTGATGATTGATTTATCAGAACTATGATGACCTTCCGAAGTAATGGACGTTCCAACACCGGACGTAGAGCCGTCGGAGCCAGCGGCTTTCTGGATGAAGTGCTCGGGCCAGTACCGGCGGAGGGCTGTGGTGGGAGTGATGGGGTGTGAGGTGAGAAGTTTGTAGAGAACAGTGTGTGGAAGGGGTGATACAGACAGGGGTGGGTGATGGGGAAAGAAAATAAAGTTATTTATATGTCGAAACAGATATAGAACTATATTTACTGAAGACTAATGAATAAGTGAATCACATCCATATTTACGATTCTATTCTTCACTTACATGATATTACATAAGAATACGTCAAATCATAATGTCAAATCATAAACGTTTTGGATAGTAGCTATCTAAATAGTTACCGATTCAGATTACAAGTACGTTTGAAATTACCCGAAAAATGTTTGAAACCTTCACTTGCTTTTTTATTCTCATTTTCGCAAGCATTGTCTACACATTAATGAAAATCCTTTTCCGTAACAACTATTGGAGAATGGATATTCTAAAATTCTGACATTTGCAATCATAATTCAGACAATGGGATAAGATTTAGTTTGACCGAAATGTGTACGGGTACTTCTGAAATTAGACATTCCAGATGTTATTCATTTTACTTACCCCATCACCGAGTCACAAGACCTCATAATATTTGTTGTATTTCTATTCTCGATCAGTTCATGAAATCAAGAATGTATATCCCTGCACTAAATTAGTGTTGTGATTATCGTTTCACTTTTACAAGTTCACAAGATTGTCGATAACACATAAATATAAGTTTCTGAAGCCACTTATACCGTGGGAAATAACGTCATTATCGCTCAGGAAATGATTTTTTATTTTCTAGCAAACTCTTTAATTACAAGAATTACATCACGGTTCTAATCGCTACTTTCACAAACCGTTACAGATAGCTCCATGCTTATTTTATTTTCCGTATTCCACTTTGTGATATGTTTAAGGGCTCTAAGCCCATAATCGTTTCTTTACAAGATTTATTTCAATTTTGTGAACCATTTATGACCAGTTACATTGCTTACCTTCCATACACGCGTAGCAGTGCACTGTGTGGAAACAACAAAATGATGTCACGGTTGATTACTTCAAATAAGAGAAACTACCAACATATCACGACTGATAATTCACATGATGATCTATGGATACATATGATATGATAGATACAATAATTCTTTTGTTTTTCGAATCACGCTCGCACACAGAATGTTGGAAATTAATTCATCAATTTCATGTAGTAGAGGGTTTTCTTGCAGTGATAATTACTAGGTATGATAAATAAGACACACTCTTTGAAGTAAGTCAATCAATATTGAAAGGTTTAAAAAGTAAATCACGGATCACTACACAGCTCAGTCGTTGAATTGTTCTCAAAATAGCGCCATCTACTGAGCACGGGGCTCGGAGAGCATTAGCCAAATCAACGCAAAACAGTATGAACTGCAAGCTAGAAGAACATTAAAGCAATGGAAAGATAACGCTTAATTTTGACATAATAGCAACTAGTTACATGTTTCACAGGGCAATAATGTTTCAATATTTATGGTGATATTCTTCTAAGTGAATAACGTCGTATGGTCAATACAGGATATTGTACGTGTAGTATTGGCATATTCACTCTCTCTTTTTTTAATGTATAGTAAGAAGTATAATGCGTCGCATGTTACATTTGCCCCTGATCTTTTATTGCAGAACACTGCCTATCTAACTACATTATTTATCTATCTATCCATCCATCTGTCTATCTTTCTATTCATAGATTTAACTGATTGTCTGTCGTTCTGTCTGTCTGTGCATCGATGTACAATGCATGTGTATGCGTATGTATGATATATCAGTTGTGTGTGTTTTAAGTGTAGGCCCGACTCACTTTCATGAATCTTCAGCTTAGGCGGTCCCCTTTCCCGAATATGCTCCATGACGCACTGCGGGACTGGCAGAGGCTTTTCCCGCGGGATCGACGGGAGGGGCAGCACCGGGTCGGCGAGCTTGGAGACTTTGAGCTGGAAATCGCCGATGCCGCTATCACTCTCGAACTCGACATCATCCGCCTCGACGTCGCTCTCGAGTTCTTCCTGGGAAGCCAGGTCTGCTGCGCCGTTTTGGAGGATTTGTGGAAGGGATCGGGGGGGGGGGGGGTGGATGGGGAGATTTGGGACAATAGGTGTAATATGGAGGAAGAATGTGTGAAAATGGAAGGAGTGACCATTTGAAGGGAGAGTGACTAAATCTATAGATTTGGAGGTAGGTGTAGTCAGAGAAATGCTCTAGATTTGAATATAATGCGGTTGATTGGTAACAAGGTAATGAACGACAACCCAAATGGAAGTGTCTCGAACAAACAAAAAATGTGGTAGGAGAAATGAATTCACGTGGGAAAAGAGAGACTGCATGCAATGTGTCGGATGAATGCGATTGACGGCAAAATCTTACAAAAAAAAATCTACTAAAAATTCCCGTGAAAACATTAAAAAGAACGGCAGGCAGTGCAATTATGAGCTACTTTCAGGTGCTTGCTTTTTGAAACTATTTTTCTTTTCTTGGAAGAAAAAGGAGGGTGTGGTTCGCAGTACATGACTTGTAGTGGATGCTAAACTTTGGAGGTGGACATTTCCCGGGATGATAAGACCGGTTGGTATGAAAAAAGTGGTACAATTGTGTTTCTCATGACACGGAAAAATGGACAGAGAGAAAGGCGGAAATTTGACTACTAATGAACGTTTATAGGAAATGTCGGATGAAGATGAATTGGTATTTCTGGTAACCATAGCAACTGAAATAGACATACCAGACGTGAGAGCAGACGGATGAGGCGACGTCGGCCTTCCCTTGATGTGGGAGTGGACCTGCCCATCGTAGGGCTCGACTACGTTGTCGACGAAGGTGTAGCCACCACCCACTCGTCTGGGTTTGATCACGTGGATGCTTCAGAATGGAGAAAGAGAGAGAAAATAATGATAGAATGTAAAGAAAACTGCAGCAAAAAGGTGCATTGCAGGTCCACCTGACATAAAAGCGATGTGAAGAACTGAGGGCGCCCTTTCCAACCTCCTCTCAGAGCCCTCTCTGATGCCAGGGGAATAAAATCAGCAAGAATGGGTTCTGAAGCTTGTTTTGGAGAACGAGACTGCGACTGCATTATTTTGTATTTTGAGAAGTTTTTGGGTGGGGATATTTCTTTTATCTTAATCTGACTGTTGCTAAGTACTCGAGCACAAAGAATTTCTGGAGAGGCGATCAGTAAAACGACTATTAGATAATCGTGTTATCATCATTATCATCATCATTATCATCATCATTATCATTATCACCCTCATCGGTATGACAATAATAATAACAGTAATTAGCATGCCGATGTAGAAGCAGTTTTTATGGGAATTAATGTTACTGTTACAATTATTGTATCATAATTGATTACGATGGTGATGATGATGGTGGTGGTGATGATGACGGTGATGATGATGATGAACAATATAATCCTTCCATTTTTTCCTCAACACCATCCTCAATTATATTGATATTTATTATCGCGATGACTACACATTTTATTCAAAACATGAAATCGATGTCAGTATTTCTGATCATATTGAACTAAAAGCCATAAAAGCGTGATATATTGTCATCTTTCTGAAGTAAAACAATACAACATGACTTTCGTTATTTCAAAGAAAGTCTATCCAAACTATCGCGTCGTGTGCACATTGCATTCTGCATCACTCCAGGAATGGCCTTGTGGAGATTGAAAGAGAATCCGAAAGGAGGCACCTGCTTTCTCAAGAGCCCGTATACGTCAGCTTTTCAGGACACACACTACCTGACCACGAGCACGAATTGATTTCGCTTGACTGGTACGTGCATGTCATTAAAACTAGATGAATGAGGTAAGATTGATTGCTGGAAAAAAAAAAGAAAAGAAAAATAAAAGAAATACAAAACTCACTGCGGTACACGGCTGCGCGAGCACCCGTCGCAGATGCGGCTCTCCGCTATGTGGGCGTGTTCTTCCGTCGGCGCCAAGCGCGCCTGAGCAATGTCCCCGGCGACGTCACTATCTTCTCCTTCCTGGTCAAGGTAGACGAACGGACCCTGTTTGTAACAACAAGAACAACGCTGTAACAGGCAATGTACCTTTCGTTGGTACATTCAGAAAAAAAAAATAATGACATATAATAATAAAGATTATAGTGGGTGCAGGGGAGGGTAGGTTGGATATGCAATAACCATAATGTTAACACTGTCGTTACTAGGGCACCAATCATCATAATTTTGTCATGCCGTGAACTGTTCATTACAATACATGACATGATGATCAAGATATGGACAATAAAGAATTTTCTATCCTTTTCTCTTTTTTTTTTCTACTCTTATTTCGTGATGCCGTGATGATCTGTGACATAAACTGCATACCCGTGTTATCATGAACATGGTAATGAATCCTGAGGCTTTATTCCTAGGAGGAAAATATCATGTTTGCTTAATAAATTGCAAGGAAATCGCAGAGATGGACGAAAGATTGCTGGATGGCTGTCATCTTTTCAATGTTCGTCATTGACAATGTAATGATCATAATTATGTTGTCCACGATGCAAACAGTAATATCGACAACAAACAGAACAAAATGCATGAACCCTCACGTACAAGCCTTATTATTTCTACAAGGAAGAACTAATATCAATGGCACCTTTAGAGTTTGATTATTCGTATCAAATAACGCCATATTGTGAACAGTTCGATGGGATTTTAAGTACCTGAGAGGTCATTTTAAACAATCTATGCGCCATTTAAGGGAAAATATAGGGAAATTAGGTTAGGAATCGAGTGGTAAAAAAAATAATAACAATACCGAGTATTCTCCCCGCTTGCTCATCCGCTCTAATTCGGCGGCGCATCCGTAGCAGAACTTTGGCGGAGGTTGGCTGTCGTCCCGCCTGACCGTGGGCGTCAGTTCCTTCGGATGAAGGTTGGCCGACCCGGTGAAGGGCAGGTACGTGCTCTGGTCGTACAGCGACGCCGGAGCGGCCGGGGCACCTGCCGCCACTTCCCATCGTTTGCGGAGGAGATGTGACGGGTAGCTGGCTGAGAGGTTGGCGAAGAGGCTGTCGTATATCCTATGGAGAATATAATGTAATAAAAAAAAGCTTTGTCAAAAACAATGTCATGCCATGCGTTTCGTTTTCTGTGTTTTGAATGTAGTATCTTGTTCAAGGTAGATTGTAGGAAGGCGGCTACTTTCTAAGATCGCCGAGTAAAGAGAAGGAAGTTTGGTTTAATCTCTTAGTTTTTTTTTTCTTAAATTTTACTTATGTAACTCAATATCTGGTACCTTTCCCAGATCTCTAGCTGACGGCGTCTCGACCAGTACTGTCTGTGGCGGATGTATTCCGTAAATACTCGGCAACAGTATCGATCGGACCGATCGGTCTTGATCGCTGGTAACGTAACGTCGTCTGTCGGCTGCTCATCATTCATAGCAAATAATGCCGTTAACTTGCGCAGTGGTTTATGATCGGTGCGGGTCAACCGATAAATTGGATGAATTAATTTGATGCACTAATTATTCAGCGCGATTAGAGATTTGGACAGCATATACACGGTCATATGCTCAAGTCGGGTGAAAGTAGTCAAACCAAGTATGTCAGGGTTATTTTAGATCAGTGCGAAAATCACACACTGTGGTTTCCAGAGAGATCTTTAAAATTCACAAGATAGTAATTATTTCGAATCACACGGCGCTAAATCTCACACAAATTCCAATCAGGTATAACGTCAACGTCAAGAATGTTTCCATCCTGCGTCACCTAGCGGTCACGAAATTCTCCACGTCTGTTTTTCCCGCTTCTTTCCCGAAATCTGCCGTTTTTCTCTCTCCTCTCTAAAGCGCTATGTATATAGCGGTGTGAATAGAGTCGCAGTCGTGCATCGATTATTTTCCCTCCGTTGCTACCCGGAGGCGGGAACAAGTGGTTTTTCACCTGCTCCCTGCCACCAATAAATTGATTCCATTGCACCAAATAGCGTGAATTATTAACTCCCTTTAGTACTCAAACTAATCAGGTTCAGAGAGTTTTTTTGTTGTATGTGTGTGGGGTATTTTTTTACTTAATTTTTGGGAGAATCACGCCATGTCATTTTCAGAGCTCTTCCAAATTCAATGGTTTCCTCTCACTGTTAGAAATACAATAATATTAATAGTTGCAATGCTTTTTTTTCTGTTTTGCTCTTTTCTAAGAGTGCGTAATGCTAAGAGGAAGTGCATTATAATAGCAGTTAACAATTCTTCTTCGCGAGATCGATTTTCGCAAATGAATATCCTAAATCTACAGGTGACATTTCAATTTCAGAAAGTCGCTCGATCATCATTTAAGTCTGTTGAAATTACTACTTTCTGCATATTTCATCTCCATCCCTTCGCGTGGCGAATAAAGCATCTTTTATAGCAAGAAAAGTTAAATGCTCCTATGGGAAGCCCTTTCGAGTTTCACCAAAATATACCTTTAAAAATCAAATCATTCTACCTATGACAGGACCCACCAGATTTCCGTCAGGAATGGTTTAAAGTTGCTTCATGCTTACGACATTACTCCTTTCATGTTTGAAAGCACGACTATTCGGTTCTTTGGTAATGAACTCTTCGGATTTTGAAACAGCGCTCCTCAAAGGGTTTAAATCAGGGCTACATTCTTGAGTGGACTTTTTTGTATAGACGACTTATGCGAATGTGTACCTCGAAAGATGCCCCCCCCCCCAAAAAAAAAAAAAAAAAAAAGAGAGAAGAAATTAAATGTAACAACATGCCGTTTTGTAATATTCTTGTTTCATGTTAACGGACTTTCTACCGATTCTGTGTTTTTGATTGTCTATTAATGAAAGCCAACACAGCAATGGAGTTGTAATGAAATGGAATAGAAATCATAGATTTCACTAAAACCTAGCATGATTTATAATTTGTCCTTAAAATGGCGGGCAGTGCGAACAAGAAAACCAGGTCACGTTCATGGACGTGCAGACGACATCATGTTTATTTTAGGTGGGAAAAAGTCCTGGCGAGGTACAACGTCATGTTTCAAAACACACGTTGTAATGTTTGTTGCTAGGAGCTGGATATCGTGCCCAACTTTTAATTTGTGCTTAACAGTTGTTTATACGACCGTGTAAACTTTAAGGTGTACGGTTTCATTCAAATGATACGCATGTTTATGCCAGAGGAGAGGTTTGTATAAGGACCAGTATCTTGAGTCGATGGGTTGTTTAGTTTAGTAAGGCAAAATGCGGAAGGGAAAGACAAGAAAATGCACGAACGCACACAAACTTCTTTCGCTATCTTTGAAATCAAGATCAAGTATTGACATATTATGAAAAGACAAAAGGGGCTTTTTGAAATGTCATTATCCGTTATCCCTTTACCCGGTTAAACTAACAGTGACTAACCGTGAGAGATTTTACCAAGTGCCTAATCTACTGGCAAGTTTGCGACCTCGTTGACCGTTTCTGCTCAGTTTGCCCATTGTAAACTAATTTCTTATCACATATTACAGTAATGTCTAGGTTAAATATCATACGCGATTGAAATGACAGACACTTTTAAAAAGACAGATTAAATTCATATGATATATATACATGCATATTAAATGGTCTACGGAATACTAGGTATGGGTCATAATGCAATTACGTGACAAATGCAGCAGGGATCGAAATGGTTATATTGCCTTCCACCTATGCCTGCATTGACACTCAGTTGATATAATTCTAATTGATTAATAATGATTGATTAATAAATTCTTTTAATTTGATTGGCTGCCGACGCAGTTGTATTCGGTGTACCGGTATAGATCATATAATACTGAAACCAATATTGCCTTGCCTATCGTTGTAATGTAACTTTTAGAAAGGCAATATCTGTCTAGATACTAAACGCATTTATATTATGATATTATACAATATATAATATCTTCCGTTCTGTATTGTATATTTCATAATGATTACATAATTATAAAGATACTCCAACTTTCTCTTTTGCCTGGATTTATAAAGCTAAAATGCTGAAAAGTAAAAGCAACCCTTAAAGGTACTAGCCCACATTTGCAAACCCACGAAAATCAAAACTGCATAAAACAGGTCCAATATGACTTCAAGTACAAGTTATAACAGTAACATACCTCACCTGTCGCTTTTTGTCTATACCATTCGATAAAAGAGAGAAAATCATCGTTTTAAAATCAATTTTCAAACCGGGTCAACCCGACCCAAAATCGAATTACGAACGCGGGCTATAGCGAGCGTTATACGCATGCATACGGATTACGGTGCATTTTCATTTATTTTTATGAAAGTAATGGACTAATTGGAACGAAATTTTGCACAGGTGTTACTGCAATCATACCCAAACTCCATGCTAACTATGAGACCAATTGCTGCAGGTTTACAAATGTGGGCTAATACCTTTAAGATGAATGTACTCACCTGTCTATGGGAGGAAGATGAGCTTTTTTTAATCACTGCTCCCAAAGGTAAACTGTAAGCTAAAATGCTAAAAGTAAAAGTAACCCTTGAGATAGATTGCATGCACTCACCTGTCTATGGGAGGAAGATGAGCTTGTCTGGCTGCAGCTTTGTTCTCCTGTGGCAGATAAATAAATACAACAACAAAAAATCACTAAATCATTGCATTCATTGTAACATGTGCTATATTAGCAGTGATACATGGAATGCGTTATCGAGTGCGAAAGAGAGATAAATGCTGAAAGAAACAGCAAAAAAGTATAAACACGCAATTGTGATCGAATTCACGATCGGCAGAAAAAAAAAAGAAAAAAAAGAAAAAAAAAACTTGTCTGAAATTTTTTTTAGCCACCTGGAAGGGAAAAACTCTTTTGAAATTTCATGAATTTAGAAATGTAAAGGTTGTGTTTGACAATGTTTGAACATTTAGATTTTATCAGTATATCGGCACCTAGTTGATTGATTGATTGATTAAAAGGTCTTTATTCAAATAAAATCTGAGTCGGCGACTAAAAGTCGAATTACACAGATATACAGAGATTATACAGCAAAACAGATGAAATAATAACATAATCATAATACATAAAAACAGTAGTTGTAACACAAATACTGAACAGCTACACAATGTTGTGAGAGAGAGAAAAAAAAAACGACATTTCCTCCGCAGATACATAGGTTATTAAAAGAAACTGATTTTCGATTCGGGTTCTTGTCGCAAAATGATAACATACCAATAAACTTACCACATAAAATGTGTTCAAGACAGGAAACTTAAATTCATAAAAGGATAGAGTTGGAACCTGCACTGTTCCTCCGTACGCCATGTTTTCGATTATGTGTCCAAAGTCATGTAGAACAGTTTGTAGACTCAACAAAGTCAAGCTACTACCCTAATATAACAAAGTTAATACCTCTTCAGTGAAAAACACTTTCTCCTTTGTGCGGAGTGTATCAACTTGTGACAGACATAGAGACAAAGAGAGTTACAGAGGGAGAGAGACCGAATGTAAACACTGCATAATAGGATTTTACAAACATTTAGGCAGAGAATGAAGTCGGATGTGGACCGACTTTATCCCCCGATACATCAATGCTTTTAGCGCCACCATGCTGTTTGTTCGTGTATGGAATCGAGACGCGCCGTTGGTTGAAAGGTGCAACGGAGTTGAGTTACTGCAAGTCAAATGCGCGTGAGCAGACGATCGTATTGTTTCACCTGATGTCGTGCCTCTGACGTCATAATCATGCACTCATACATTCTTTTCCCTCAATATCGATTAGCGCTCAACGGTATACTTCTTGCAAAGTAGCAGTATAAGGGAATCTGATACATAATTGGACAATTACTGCGTAGCTTTGTATGGAAAGGAAAAAGTGGATTTAATTCACTTTTACTAATCTGCTTGTTTGAGCATTTTGTTGTTTGTGTGCTTGCTTGCTTGCTTTTATTTCTTATACAAGTTGGCCAATCTTGTGTCTCAGTTCTGTCACGTCTGTTTCTATCAGTGGGGGCGCTGTGGCATAGTGGATATAATAAGACTTCCGACTCCCAATCGGAGGACGCGAGTTCGATTCCTGCCCAGTGCTTACGTCCTTGGACAAGATGTTTTTACCCACTACATGTATGTCCCTCTCAACCCAGGTGTATAAATGGGTACCTGGCAACGCTAGGGGAATAATAATGGCAGGACCCTCTGGTAGAACGATGGCAACACTGAAGAGGCTACCCTGGGTAAAGAAGACTGTAATGTACATCATCATAGACATGATGGAGCATTTCTGGATTGCAAGATATGGTAAATGATAACGGTAATAAACACATTTTATTTCGATGATGATCCCTCGACACATTGCTAAAATGTGGTCAAATACCCCACAGGTCAGTGATGTGACGGTAGATATCATTTTATGTTCCAATGAAAGAAAAATTATTGAACAACGGAAGAGGACTGGAGTTTTCTTAATAATCACACTATAGTGATGTTCATATTTGATCAATGGATATGCCAAAAAAACACCATAAACACTGCCAAAGGGAAAAAATTATCAAATTTTATAACGTGGTTCGTGGAACCTAATATAAGGCCTACATTAAAACTTCACTCTATATATTTTTTGGTTTTTATTTTGTTTTACTTTTTGGTATGGTAAATATTCTAGCTTTGTTTTATTAATCATTTCAGGAGTAAGTGGGTTGTTTTTGTCGAACGTGACATGGTGATTGTGCATTATGGGGGAAAAGCAACCCATCATGAACAAGAAAAATATCATATCGCGGGAAGGTAAATCCGATCAAAAGTCAAGTGCTACTCCAATCGACCAGCGATCACAGAGTTTATATTAACATGACATCTTTTCTTAATGATTAATGAAATTTCTCTCTTTTTAATGGGGATACAGTATCCAGGTTAGGTCCGATCGTATCAGAAACGTAGCAATCATTGAGAGTTGTAAAGTGTATCAAAGTGCACCGTTTACTAGGATATTAATTTCAAACATGTCAAAGCGCCCTCCTAGACTAAAATGTAAAATGAACACCCGTCGACTTTCGGAAGTCGAATGACAACAAAAACGACGTGAGACAAAGCATGTGTTTCTTCTTTAACCCTTTTCTTGGCCTTTTCTTTCTTTAAACTGGTAAACCCGAAATACCACTCACACCTGTGATAACATATTCCGTCAATGAAATTGTTTATACGATATTCTAGACTATCACCGATGTTGCAAGCCCCATTCCTACCATCAAAAAGTTGAATACAATGTATTACAGTCGGAAACCACTGCTGCTTCAAGTATATTTCGTATATTTCAGTTAGAATTTAGTTTGATATAAACTTAAAAGGGATGGTACAGTTTTGGTTGAGATGAACCATTCAGATTTTAACTTTTTGCGAGATAGTTAGAAACTATACCTATGAAATATCAAGAGCATATAAATCTATTATACTTATTTGATCGAAATCGGTTCTAAAATGGCTGAGATATCATAAAGCAGATTAAAACAAAGTGGTCCTTATAAAAGGTGGGTCCCACCTCTTATTAGGACCTCCTTGTTTTTGGATGTCTCATCCATTTCAAAACCAATTTTCGTCAATAAACTTTGATTTTCTCTTAGAATCGTATGCTCTTTCGTATTTCAGAAGAGATTTCTCATTATCTCACAAAAAAATGGAAACCTGAAGCCCTATCTCAACCCAAAGTAGAGAATGATCTCTTTGTTGATATTATATTATTTTGATGGAATGTTTATGATGTCTGTCTGCATTCACAACATAGTATTGCACGATTTTTAGAGGAAACTTGTTTGCGTGTTCTAAAGTACTTCTGGTCGTCTGATTCGGCCGTGCCTGTTAAAAATGTCTTCTTCTCTTTTTTTTTTCTTTAGATTTCCATTTTACACAACCTGTCCTTGATTGCTCATGTTATCTCACAGGTTTTTCTGGGGAAAAAATATCTAGTAGATATATCCATTTTAAAAGATTTTGACAGACTGTTTAAAGACTTTGGATGTTATTAAATTCTCTCCTTCTTTCTCTCATTTGTTCTTAGACAGCTACAATGTCCGTAAGGATTAACAGTGGCAATATTTCACACACAACCCGGGGGAGAGGAGATACGCATGGAATAATGGCCTATTGTCGTCATAACAAGCAAGATATTACTCGACATGTGTATCAGAATAGAACGATAGGGCGTAATCGATCGGTGACGTGTTTCCCTATTGAGGGGTCACTACAGAAAGTGACCATAGTCACGCGCGGCGCGGCCAGAGCAGGCAGCCACGAGGCGAGAAAAGGATCACCACTCCCGTTGTCCGGGGCAACCTCACACGCTATATCGACCCGCCCTCCCCACTCAAAAGACCGGCAACGTGCTCAGGCATACCACGACTAGGAGCCGCGGACAGAACGACCGCTCTCTTGGGGGAGTTTGCTTGACCTACGGATTACAGCCCGAATGCCAACAATCTGAGTCAAAAAGAAACATTCCGCAGTACACTTGTCACCAAATCGTCATGCATATAAAACTAGGCTCTCAATTCACAGTAGTGTTATTTGTTCTTTTTTTTTTAAGAACGCGCGTTCTTACACTTGTCGTATATATATACCATAAATTATGATAGTAATTCACTGATACACTTACAGCTTTCGAGTTGTTTTGGGGTGTTAGGACGAGGATTATACGTTCATACGGCTTCCTATAGAATCTTGATAACTTGTCAAGAATAGTTTGGTGAGGACAAGGCAAAATCGACGCACTCAGAGATGGAAATGCCATACATTACCCAGTTTCCTATGTTCACGGTTTAGTCTCAGCACTACTGTAATTTTTAGAATAACCTTTATCTCCTATTATTTAGAGCGAAATGTGGCGTATCTCTTGTATTATGAATAAGTTCGTGAAATATGTTTCATATACACACATAATATATTTGCTTCAATCAACGTCATCCCCTTGGCACCATTATGCAGTGACACATTTTGTCTTGCGTTGTAATAGAACGCGTTTTGTGAGTTTTCACGATTTGTATATCATTAGCTATGAACAAGCAATTTGATATATTCTTGTATTGGTTTAGTGTGCTAATATCATTTTTTTTCATTATGTAGGCCTACATGTATGTATGTATGTATACATATATTATCTGTGTGTACGAGAGTGTTTGGGGTGTGGGTGTGTGGGTGTGTGGGGTGTTTATTTAGGTGTGTAGGTGCGTGTACATGTACTGTGCAACATAATGTTTCGGTATGAAAAATAACGCTATAAAGAACTACTTTTCTTAATGTTTTGTATCTTGTGTCATAATTTTGTCTCCAGTGTGTGACGTATAAATATGCATGTCGCTATACCACACACCTTGTAGGTCTGTGGTATATACATCAATATCTTCAGGTCACTGTCTTGATATATATGATTTTAAGAAGTGAATGAAACAATAATTATTTAAGAAAGTGGTGGATAGATTATGAAAATGAGCTCAGGGTTGTCGATTTTCCTGTTTTCTGCTTTGCTGTTGTCTCTATACCATCGCGCGTCACCGGACGGTGGTTCTTCTAAAACTAATCTGGCGTTGTCAAGGACTAAACATGATAAAACCCGTTCTGTGCAAGCAAGCCCTTATCTGAGTACACCGGTCATTAATGGTTGTCACCGATCTCAACTCAGATATCATTGACAAAAAGAGTATGGATCTTTTTAACAACTCTGACAATTGTCTGAATTCGGAACTCCTTTGCTTTATATTTTTTCGGGTTTTTCTTTGATTTGCGGCCCTTATGTCAGATTGAATTCTTAACAAAATGTACATTTAAATTAATGATTCTTTCGTCCAGCTGATATTACTGCAACTGACTTACAAATTGCCCTTCATCGACACAAATACACACCGACAATTCAGGGGATTTTTCCGTAAAAATTGATAAAAACCATCATTCATGAGGACAATCCGTCAATCAGTTGTAAAATGTAAACTAAATGCTTCACCACCCATGCAGTAGCAACAGTCAAATAAATCTTCAGTCATCCATAACCTACATTTTCCAAATTCCCACCATCCCATTACATGTTAAACGAAAAATCCACTTAACAGCGGGACTGACTTTAAAAAATGAACACAATGTACGTGATCATTTGTTTGTTCGTTTGGCAGACGAAAAGAACGCTATCGAAATTTTTAAAGGTGGGAATCTATAGCTTTAAAATTTCGTAACATTCTCTCTTTTTTTTTTTAACGCCGTCATGCACCGCCATTCGTTTTCTATACCTTTTTTTCCCTCTGTTTATCAAAACCAGCTCGTGCAAGGGGCAGAATCGAGCTATTATGATGTATAATGGGATGTGGATAGCATGGTCGCCGTGAAATGCAAACACGCCCGCAACAATCTATCGTAGCGGAATCACCCGCTTCTTGTCATTTTTATGAAGACGGCTTGTGTATTTTGAGAAGTTAGTCGGAGCAATTTTGTGCCCATTTGAGACGGTCTTTCAGTAAATAGTTAATAATTCATTTATTGAGTGACACAAGACGTCCGACACACGCATCTTTCTTCCCCTTCCGTTTTGGCCTATAACTGCTTAGAATATACGTTGCCTCACAGAAAAGATGAACTTCCATTAGTATATTTGATGACACAAAAGAGACGGAGAAACAAAAAAAAAAAAGCTGCTTCATATGTTTTGTTCCCACCGAATGCTGTGCCCGTAAACGTTGGATCTCACCAAGCAATTTCTTGACACACAATGCATACATTAATTACAAATGCTTGTGTATGTTTTGTTTTAATATACAAATTGTAGATCATGGTAGATGGCTAATGAAAGGGCACATAAAAATGTAAATAATCATACATAAGCACATTCACATTGGGGTGTTTACAGCAATAATGACAATGATATAGTTGTTATGGTTTTATTTTATTTACCCAGGGTATATCCTCTTCAGTTTTAGAACTGTCTTTCCAGAATGTCCTGCCTTTATTACTACCAAAGAATTGGGTGAAGGCATATCTTGTCTCAGGACGTAAACTCTTTGCGGGATTAGAACTCGGGACCTCCGTTTGAGTGCTAAGAGTCTTGTCCACATAACCACATGTGATCACAATGGTAGGCTGTGTGACTGAGTATGAGGAGTTTCTTTATGGGTGCAGAATTACGAGAAGAGTCTCAGAGAATCCGAAGGATGCAACAAAATAATTCTGAAAACAAGCTGTTTCACACTCCTCCATTAATTATTTCCTACAAGTTCTTAGTTTTGCTTAGGAAAGATTATGATAGTCCTCCAAAAATACCATTTAAAATTATGCATTTCTATTACATTATGGTCAGCGGAAAATATTTTCCACCAGCAGTGCCGTTCAGTCTATTTGATAAGCCGTTGTCCGCTGTCAATGCTTTGACAGTTATTTGTTTGGCTCTACCATTGAAGGAGATGAATAAGTAAGCGGAAATCAATCAAGTATCGATCCGAATCAGAGTCGGCAGCAATGCAACTAACTCTTCAGGCTGACCATGCAGGCGAAATCTCGGACAATGCAAGTCGACTGACATTAAATTTACACCCATCAAGACAGGTTGCTTTAAACAGTTTAAACAGTTTCCACTGAAAACTGAAAGTGTATTTCGTTCTTCTCACGTCGAAGATTACATAACTACAATCTATTATATTCAAGAAAACTGTGTTCCTTATCATGTAATTTGCTTGCTTGTTAGTTAGATTGTTATTTTCTTTCCTGTTCTCATGTTTTGTAAATGTATTTTTCTTGAAGCGCCATGAGCACCGAAAGGTGGACCCGTGCGCTATACAAATAGCCAATATTCAACCAAGATCTGCTCTCAAAGATCGGAATCTATACTTGTGGAAATGTGGAATGAGTTACGTCCTTTTCAGATCCACACTTAATTCTATGGAGAGAATCTAAGCTGTGGAGTGCATCGTAAACCAAACAGAGTTAATGCCTTTTACCATGAAAACATTCATAAAACTCAAGTCATTTCAGTCTTTGTCCTTTTTTTTTTTGCCATAGAAAAAATTAGAATGATGTATAATTCGTAGATGGGAGTGATACATTGGCATATCTCCTTCGACATTGTATACACTGTAAACAGGTATAATGTCTTCGGAAATTAGAAATACCTTTACAAGTGTACCTCATTATTTTCACACCAAAATGCATGTCTGTAAAGTTGACATTTTGTGGCGTTGAACCCATGTGCTGTAACTTTTTATATTCTGCCTTGAATATGTCTATAGGTTCAAATGGATGCAGATAAGGATGACGCCGTAATCGATAAAAGAAAATGATTTGACAACCAAAAGATCTTGTGAATTTCTAACTTGTAATAGTACAATGCAATTGTGAAAGACTTAAGGGCGTGTCAACTATAAGCGCCCCCCCCCCCCTAAAAAAAAAAAAAAAAAAATGGTCGTTCCCATTGGCCATTTGAGCTTTTGGATCTTTACGTCACGCCCTTTGTGCTTAGCAAAATGTCCACAGGGGACCAATGAAGTATAAGTTGCCATCAAAACAAAAAAACAAACAAACATCGAAACTTTCATTGTTTAATGTATTTCGTTGGCCTTATTATAGTCATTATGTGCTCCGTCGATCGTCACGATTCATGTAACATGTTTGCTTGTTGATTTGTTTTTTTGAGGAATTTTCCTAATGTATGTCAGTAGTTGCGGTTATGCGATGGTTTTCAAATCCAGATAATTCGATCGTCTTCTAGAGGTCTAAACGAAATTACATCCATTTGCACGTGTGAGATGATTTTAACTTGTGTTCAACAGTCATACAAGTTTTGAAAAGATTGCAATATACACAAAGGCATGTGGCTTGCGGTTATTGATAAACAACGCCCTTCTGTGACGGCCACGAAGACAAAGCCTTAATGAACATATATAAATCGATACAGAGTCTCGCATTTCATTATTCCTTTGCGAGGCAAGACGTTTTGAGCTGCTCTTCTGTAAAGGTGACTTTTTCTGGCTTTTAACTCATGTCCGTGATCGGACGAAGATATGGATGATGCAGAGATTGATTAAAGAAAGTGATTGGGCTTTCTAAAGATTTAATTAAATTTCTACCATGGAAATTATAAGTTTAGAAGGTTACCTCCTCCCCCCCCCCCCCCCCACGCTCTTTCCTTCCCCACAATCCGCATCATTCCCACTGGGACTTCTGGATCCCACAGTCACGACCTCTGTGCTCAGCAAAATATCCACAGGGGACCAATGAGGTATGGGTTGCCGTTCCAAACCAAAGAAAACGTCGAAACCTTCATTGTTTTAATCTATATTTCATTGGCCTGAGACATTACACTTCGTCGATCGTGACGATCTAGATAACACAAGTGTTTGCTTGTTTATTTGTTTGTTGTGTTTTTGGGAGGATGCATGCCAGTAGTTGCGGTTGTGCGATGGTTTGAAATCCAGATAATTCGATCGTTGTTTGGAGGTCCTACGAAAATACATCTATTTGCGCTTGTGAAATGACTTCAGCTTGCATTCAACATTCATACAAGTATTGAAAAGACTGCAATATACACAAAGACATGTGGCTTGCGGTTATTGATCAATAACGCCCTATTGTCACGGCCACGAAGATAAAGCCTTTATGAACATGAATCGATACACAGTCTTGCATTTTCATCATTCCTTGCAGAGGCTATTTAAAGACGTTCTGAGTTGAGCTAAGTATGTATACTGTATGATTGTGCTATGGCTACCCAGTACGCAAAGCTCGAATTTCATTGTGCGATTATGAGTGGCGAGATCGATACTCTCGATCACATCACGGACGAGGACGAACAATCAAAAAACGTCTGCTTTATGATAGAGGCGTCTTTCGACTGCATTAATGTGACGATATCGATCGGCGCGCAATTTGGAGTTGCTTAAAGGAAGTGATTTTACAGGTGAATAATATGGTATTCAAGGGAGGAAAGAATAGATGGAACCTAAGATACAAGAAAAATAAGATAGTCTAGAACGATAGGAAGTAACGAAGAGATTGTATTACTAGGAAGACGTTTACGTTTGCGGTTGATCATTATCTTCTATATTAGAGTTTCCATTCTTACTGCATTGGAATTTATCCTTCGATTTGCCTTCCATGCTATATCATTATACAACATTAACTTCATGCAGAAAATAACCGCATGTTTGTTCTGAAAAAACACAGCTGAAAAGTTTGGAAATAAGTATAGTTGCCTCATGTAATACACTGTGTTGTGAGCTGTACTTTGTTTTGTATACAAAATAAACCAAAAAAGTCCATCGAAGTGAAATCACATTAATGAATTTCGTAGCGTGTTTCTACTGTGCAGCTAAAAAGCTTCTCTCCGCTGGCGTAAATTGAGACACAATACATAACGAACTTATAGGGTACGATGACAAGACAGTTACGGAGTAGATGTTTAAACAAAAGGCAGCACTTCTGAATTACTGCTCGTCATGTATTCATCTTAAAGCGAAAATAGCCCCAGATATCTAGCGGCACACGCACTTATATACACCTGTCTTTTGTCTGTGTTGTTGTCACGGCGAAACGGAGTGACCAAAACGGAGATTTCAGCAGCGTTTCAGGGTACGAACGGCTTACCCCTTTTTAAAAGCAAATGCAAAGAACTGGAAAAAAAAAAGAAGGAGAGAAAAACACATCCGCGCTCAAACGAAACAAAGGCGGCTGTTTGGATACAAAGCGTCTGGAGTTTCTAAGCAGATCGGACCCTCGATGAATGTGGAATTAGAAATAGTACAAGAAGGCTTTAGATGGAAAAGAAGATTGAAGAGAAAGAAATGCAAGACCGTTCAACAGTGAGAACTCTTCAAGCAGATTTACCTTCTCTTGCTATCCATTTCTATCCAAAGAGCACACATTTTTGTAATCCGTTTTTTTTTTCGTTTCCTTTTGTAGTTTCAACATCCTCTTCAAGTGGATATAATATTATGTAAGATGAGTTTCAACTTTATTTTTCATAACAAACTGACAAACGTTGGCATAGAATGTTGTCTATCTTTCCTTTTTTTCTTTCTCAAGAGACGTAAATGAAGGTTCCATCTCTTTTAGCCTGTGGAAATATTGTCTACTCGAACACACAGTATAAAGAATGATGAAACTTTTCATGCTTTCTGTAGCTCTTGTTCCTTGAACGTTCGTTGCTAAAGTGTGCCATATTTTAATATCATGTCCTCTTGAATAACTTGATTTCGAAGAACCTAATCACTTATAATAATTATATCCTATCAAACAACCAAGCGCTCTTCTCCAAACATTTTGAACTGTAATGGGTATGAATAATTTATTAGCATGGGGTCCAGTAGGTTAAGTCAAATATTTTAAAGCGTTTAATACATTGATTTGCATCCACTAAATTAATCATCTCCTTAATATTATCATGGATATGCCTCACTCGACAGATTAAAGGAAATGTTGATATCTATTGGACCATAATTATATCCATCCATCTGTTTATTCATCCATTTATCTTACATGTCTTATGTCTTATGTCTTATGTGTTGCAAAAAAAAAGTTGCAAATATTATTGCAACTCCCCAAAATCAATCGCAATCGATTGCAACTCGACTTTCTTGCAACACTAATTAACAGCATTAATCTATATCAATATGCGTTCTTTTAATTGTAGCAGAAAGATAGAAAGAGAGAGGGGGAGAGACAGACAGACAGACAGACAGACAGAGAGACAAACAGAAAAAGACAGAGATATGCGAGGAGGAGATATATAGACAGTGATAGAGTGGTATATAGTCATCGATCGATATTATTGCCCCAATAGATAGAAATAATGCACACGCCATCATACTTCGTGATTTATCATTATTGATTCATCGCTCCCTGGGAGTGCGCCATGTGTTCTGCAGCGAGAGATATGAACAACAGGGGGATTCCTTTCAGCCATTAAACAAGATTCTTATTTCATTATTTTGGCCTCAATAATCAATGACAATGTTCTTCGCGCATCACCTGCGATGAATGCGGGATGTTTTCGTTCGTTGTCAAGCTCGACGCGGTAAATTTATGCATAGACCATTGAACTAGAAAAACGAGATAGATTGAAAGAAAGTGAGAGGAAGATAAAGAGATAGATAGATAGAGAGAGATAGATAGAGATAGATAAAGAGAGTAGAAAGAGAGGGGGAGTAAGAAAGAGAGAGTATGCAAGACAGAGGTGACATTGGAGATGCCGACGAGATGTGGGCAATGGTGAGCGCTTTAACCCGTAACCTGGTAACGGACAGACTGATTTTGCTACAACACGCATTTCTCATTGACACCTGCCCAAGCATACTCGGGACTCGTTCTCAACGGGTTAACTTTTAAAAAGGAATTGATTGATGCGATTGATGTATATAATACAATCCCACTTTCATCGTGGCTATAGATTGAAGAGAGCGATGATAATTCATATTAACAAATGATTAAAGTCATTGAGCCATCGTTTTGTGTAGTACTTTTCGTTGCTCGTTAACTTTACTATCGACAGCACACAGCGTGAACATCCTTTGAGCAAGTTGACGGCAGGGAATGTAACTTACATCAATAATTTTGGGGGTTGGGTGATGTTTTATGCTTTCAAGCCATGTGCCTGGTAAACATAACCCTATATCCACAGGCTCACCATTTAAAAGTATATCCCAATTCAGGGCCATGCTGTGTGATGATGATATCATGCACAGTATAGTGTCTCTGTCAGCTGGCGTGTGAACGTTCAGGGAAAATATTTTCTTACCGCTTTAGTGGTATAGTCGTGATAGCTCAAAGCGTGTTCAATTTCAAAATATGGGCGTGTCCCATTGCGCGAGGGTTAGAAAGGTTATCTCCTCGAAAAAGATTCCACACAATTGTCATGGGATACGTAGATCGAGTCTCATTCACGTGTAACGTGTCATTTTCTTCCCATAGGAACAATGGGTGTAGCGTTGATGCTCATAATATGTAATTTTGGAATATACAAGTGGCAGTCCTGTTGCAAAAGGCTTGAGGTCTCTAATTTTTTAATTCCACGCAGCTACATTGCCTTTGTAACACTTTTAGTAACAAGCGAAAGAAAAAATAATCTATGTGGTAAGGCTCAGACGAGAAAAGTCACTTCGGACAAAGTTGTCGGACCAAATTCTTCACATCTCGAAATATCAAGTAATATTTCTCAAGAGTGTAATCCAAATTACTGGTGTACATGTTTGCATTGTTTACCAATCAACTTCATCGTCTTTCAGCTCCTTTCATATTACTCTGCTATATGCTACTTGACAGGACTTACTAAAAATATGAGACTTTGCGTATGGAGAGCGTAATTTAGAAAACAAATCTAATTAGTTTGATGTTTACCCTCATGTTTTATCATCACTAGTTCTAATCTGATCTGATCTAATCTCATCTCATCATAGCGAGTCTAATCGGATATTATTCTGGCATGAGTGACGTTTACGGTATTTTACATAGTCACCATCAGGTATACTGCTCTGCCAATGCTTATACTTCAGTACAGTACTTCAATATAATTTCTCGAAGAGACGCCTTTCTTTTCTTCTCTCTCTCTCTCTCTCTCTTTGCTATATGATGCTGTGAATTCATCTACTATAGTAATACATTCAGCGTAGGAATTACATATCCAAAAAAGAAAACATTCATTTACTAGATTGTGGTTGCAGTCGATAACGCTCATAATTGTCGGTGAATATCCTCACAATAATGAATATCCTCACAATAATTTGGACAATCCGAGGTTTTCTTTCAATATTAAAGGTAACGGAAACCTTACTTCACTGATCGTGTTTTACTGCTGTTGACCATCGATAATTGTGTTTGCATAATCCATTTACCGATACATATCCATTTCAAATGCCAGATGGCATCTGCACATACACTTTGTTTACATTAATTTCGTATCGAACGAAATTAAATCTTTGATGACAGTTCCCATCCGTAATTTTTAATTGATGGGACATTATTATCTATATTGTTAGTCGCATCTATCATGTGGAGCCGATTTTCCCAACATGTGTCATTTCATTTTATGTGCAATTTTTTTTTTTGTCTCATATCCTCCGATGTTATGCTCATTTTGACATTCTCCCCCATGTAGAGCATTTTTTTCTCTCTCTCTTTATAACTACCGGACACAAAATACAGAAAAGCCTTTTTGCGCAAACCCCGTAGTTTATGTGTCTTGCAATTAAACAATCTTAGCTATCATTAATTTTCTCCTCGCAACCTTGAGAGAAGATTTGGAGTTGAATGGGTAATTACGGCAAATTAGTCACCGATAAATTAGGGTATCGTCTGTTATTATCTAAGTAATTTGTGTGCTTCGAGTTGAAGTCAGAGATGTAAATCAAAACTCTAGGTAACGTTCTACTGCTAATTGGTGCGACAATAAGCTCGTGTATGTGAGGTAAATTAGGAACGTAACGGCTATATAACGCTGTATTAAAGGGTGCAACGTTGTAACATACAATGTATTCGATGGACTGGCCAAAAGATCGTACTGCTCGACCAAAGCCTTGTTTTGTAATGTTCGTTAATAGCATGTGTGTAGATAGTAGTGGTCATCTTTTCTTCAGATTTTCTATACAATGCACAAAACATGAGATGCAGACTGATTCTACACACTATTAGAATTATAAACCTACTGAAACAATTTTGGTTGATTGTACTCCTTGGATAATCTTGGATAAGTGAGAACAATTTCCTTTAAAAAAAATGTTTATAGCTAATGCAGAAAGAGCGGTAGATCTAATGCTTAAATGCTTTTATGACAGATTCTTAATATGAGCAGTTACCATTGTTTGATTTGAAAGACATCATAAACACATGCAGCATGTAGGGTTTACCCTGGAAAAACGTAACAAACTCGTGAAGAAATCGAAACATTGATCAAGTTTATGTTACGATTATCAGTAATAACTTCTCGCTTATAAATTCTATAATCTTGGATGGATGAATATATACGCTGTGTTGTCAGCACTTTCTGAAGCTTGATAAAAATAAAAGGATGTCAGAGGTTTAACTAGCAATGATCTTACTATTTCCTTTTTTATCTGTCATTTAAAGCAAAAAGCGCAAATGGACATTGAGGAATGAGGGATTGACAACGCAGTCCAGTTGAAGTGAGTGACATGAATTTCTCTTATATTTGATCAATGTGTGTTTGCATGATTATTTAGGATAAGAAAGTTACCTTGCTTGTTCCTGGAAAAGTTTCACTTCTTGTCCGAGCTTCTCGTCTCTTCCTCTGGGTGACGAGGTATCCACTGGGGAGGGAGATTACTGGACCAGTTCTCGTGTAGTCGGGTTTGGCTGGTAGTGGGGCATTTGGTAGCCGCCATTCCTCGGGATTCTGGGGCCAGTGGCCCTTGGCTAGTCGGGCTCTCGCTCTGGCTAGAGCTTTCTGATAGGTGTTGTCCAGCCACGAGGCTTTGATGCGAGATGTCGCAATGTAGACGGATTTCTTCGGCACTGGAATGGTTAGATTTTGGGCACTCACCGCGTCGTCCCCAAAAGATATGACGAGTTGGTCTTGTTCCGAGGTGGAACCGTCGATCCCCTCGTCATCGTCTTCTTCGTCGGCGACGCCGTCGCGGTTATCTGCCCTCAGATCGCCGATTAAGGTTGGTCCGGCCTCCTGTCTGGTGTTGGGCTTGGCGACGCTCTTTGCCGTGTTCGAAGTCAGGGAGGTGATCTCCGAGCCGGCAGCGATCGCGTCCACGGCTATGCTGTCGTCGGCCGAAAAGCCGCTGTCGCTGCCGAAGCTCTGCTTGGGAAACACTCCGGAGGGAGCCAGTAGTGACTGCAGCAGCGCCATGATTTCCCCAGGCGAGGAAAAATAAAACGTGCGACAAACTTTAAATGTTAAAGTGCTACATTACACGTTCGCGATCTTCCCCAACGACGTGAGTGAGTAAAACCTTGAAAACAAAACACGAGACTGGTTATTAAAGAAAGCAAAGACACCCATGTCTCATGTTGGAGAATCGCTTGCATTAATGAGCCCCACGCATCTTTGTAGACGAGCCGCCGTCCTATGGTTGTTGTTTATCCCCATGGAAGTTTACGACAATACCCCTTTACAGCTTGGAAGCCGATTGTCACACTCGGGCAAATTCCTTTTGTAGCTCTACTATTTGGGCTGTTATCACTGATCTTTGCTCGAGTCGCCCCGTGGCGGCGGAGTCCACAGCGAGTGACTAGACTGGTAGCCGTTCATGTCTTCGAAAAGCTGGACCGGCTAGAAACTCGTCGAATCAGGACAGCTCTGAATTTGGCTCATGGATTGTAGAGTGCTGTTTTTGAGTGTTGCGTTGTTCGTGCATGCGTTATAATACATGATTCTATCGTTGTATTATATAAATTGCGAAAGTAAGAGAGACCGTCGATTAAACAATATTCAGCATTTATGTTAAAGAAAAAAAAATGCATTCAGGATCATCATGATCATATTCCAAATCTGAATTTGGCAAAACTACTAAGACGACAAAATAACCGAGTTTTGTTAAAAGTGAATGACAGAATTTCATTAAAAAGGGTCTTCACATAATGCGAAAGTCATGAATTTTGAGAGTGTCAAATGGATTAGAGCATAAATAAAACATGTTTTTGTTAATAATCAGGCAACCACCACGACCACCGCCCCTTTCCCTCTAGCTGTCATTGTACTGGGTTATCAAAAGATTACTTTTTTCCCCATGAGAAGGATACCACTTATTATCAAATTCATGTAAAAGGGAACTATAAATCATGATTAGTGTACAGGCAAATTGAAGACTTGTGAGGTAATCACAACACATCCTCCAAAAGTGTTGTTATATACAAATATCAACATTTTTGGAACAGCAATAAAAATGTGAAACGTAATAATTTCATAACTTTTTATACTATACAAAAAATGTCCAACTTTGATGGCGCCACTACCACAATGTCTTTCTCTGGTCCGACTCCAGCTATTGAAATCAATTATTTTGAATAATGGTTGATAGGTTATACATATATGAATTAAAATACTACTCCGTGATCAAATTAACTTGTGAAATCAAACTTGCAGGATGACATAAGTTTCAATCGGACATAACATTACAACAACAACAACAACAACAAAAGAGAGAGAGAGAGAGAAGCAAAATACAGAGACATCAGTGCTACGGTCAGGCAGTAAGTTACGTATTAAGGCTTGTGAGTTTTGAAATTGCAGCTTGTTACGTCTGTCATGTGAGAGATCCCAAGAGAACAGGCAGATAGATCCTGAGCTTGCTTCCAAAAGGCCCTAAATCCAATATTTATCGAATTGCATATTTTGCATGATTCGAATAGACCTATTAGATACCATGTCTATCTAAATCACTTAATTTTTACTCAAAATTGTTTCAGAAAAATATGAAAATCAATGTGTGAAATTTCTGCTTTCAACCCAAAGGCGCTAAATCCATATCAGAGTTCAACCCGTTGAACCGAAAGGCGCTATGTCCACTTCCTCTAATCTTTACTCTTGATTGGTTCAACCATACAACCTCGTGTTGTTTGACCAATTGGAGAGCAAGATGCAAAAGCATAGTAAACATCCATTCCTTGCTATGATAATTTTATGAGGGAGATTAAATGTGGCTTCTTTCACTTTGACTCTCTCAGTGCGAGTCAATATCTCTCCGTCAACCCCTAGAGGGCAGCAGTGACACAGCAAAGAAAATACTAATGAGCCTCTAATTAAAGTAATACACCGTGTTGTATCCACAAAACTGAGAAATTAACAAAGAGGACAGCATCATATCCTGCACAATATGTTTCATTCTATTCAAACTGTGTATCTCGAACTTATACTGTCTACATGTAATTTCTCCCCCCCCCCCCCCCCCCCCCGGTGTAATTTCGATATGATATCCATTATAACACTACTTTAAATCTACAACATAAATGGATATCAAATAATATTTCATCTAAGTTTACAACGTCGTTTCTTTGAACTATTATTGAACCTTGACCCCACCCATAGATTAGGAATGGGTTTGGAATCTCCCCCCCCCCCCACGTTCCAAGGAAAGAAAAAGAAAACAAAAAACAAAGAAAATGATAAAATTAAATGGGCAGATTTTAATAACGTCTTCGATGATGTTTCTTGCTATACGTTGTATAACGAGCGCAGTATCATTGAAAAGATTAAACTTCTCGTCTCTGTTTGATGATGACCATACCTAAAAATATTTAAAAAAATGAAAACAGCACATCTGTTTTTGCATTCAAACTCCTAACGTACCACTATACGCATGCTACAAAACGTGGTGAAATAAGTACGATAGGCCTTTATGAATTTATCTGTATAGGAGCACATATAGATAATTTACTGGACGAGGGTACAAAATTTCTCCAAAACTCAATAATAGTTTGTATAGCAGCTGGTCTATGTATGATTACAAATTGTTGATAACTGAGTTGATTTTGTTTCACAATCACTCAATATCGGTCTTAAATTAATTGCTTAGGTTCTCAATAGGCCTAAATCTATTTGAGCTAATAGGAAAAATTTTCTAACAAAATGCTTACAGAAAGCCTGAACAAAAAACGTAGCTCTATATGATTCCTCTTTAATCACAATGAAGGCACAATTCTTTTGACCATATATAGGCCTACTTTGTGACTTCCACCAGACATTTTGAATTTGATCTTGAATCAATGGTAAGACTTGTTAAAGTTTTGCGTACAAACTTGAAAATGCGACACACGACCAGCGTAATGATCAAGAAAATTTGTCACAAATAATAGGTCCTATACAGATAAAAATGTAAAAACGCTAAGAAATTCACATTTCACCTCGGATTTAGAAGAAGATGTCGATTTATCACAAGGTTTTATCGCGTGAACTGTTCGAAATGTTCACGTTAGACATTTTACAGTAAAATACCGGTACGAAAAATTTAAGCCTCAAGTTTGCCGATTTATTCTTTGTCGTCCGCTCGGTAAGAATGTGTACGGTGAATCGTGGGTATGAATTGTGATTCTGGTGCCAGGACAAGGTGCGAAAGATTTCGATTATTCCATTACTAAGTATACGAAAATCGTGTCCGGAATTAGGGCCTATAATGCGATTTTACACCGCGCAAAAAGACAACTTTTTGGAGAGGGGTATACATTGAAGTCTATTTTTCAAAAATCGGAGTGAATAATTTTCATAATTTGCCGAATTCGTAATTTTCAGGACTTTGTGAATAACTGGTGCTATTTTTGGCCGAAATCGCTCATCCTCTAAGTACGGAATTCAGAGCCACGGAAAAAAAAAAAAAAAAAAAAAAAAATGCGTCCGGTGAACACGATTCGGTACGATTCACTCTCCGACTTCGACATGCCCGCGCTTGCCTCAGGTGACGAAAGCATCACTAATTGTAAGATTTTTCCGTAATATAGATTATACATACTGTAAATGAATGAAAAGTAATAACACCTGTACCACTGTAGCTTCATAAAAAGATACGGCTTATGGCAATAACGGATCCAGAGGGGGCGGTGCTTTAGAAAAGAAATAAAAAGAAAAAATGTGTGTGTGTGTGTGTGGGGGGGGGGGGGAGGGGGCGTGCGCCCCTCTTTAATTTTGTAAAGGCGCCTCCCCTTTATGGAAATTCCTGAATCCGCCCCTGTATGGTGCTAGCTATTGGTGGTTAGATTTTGAGATCAGTGTTTGAGACTGTGTAAGCCTAGATGTGTTCCTTTTTTCAACAACATAGGGCATATTTACAAAAGTTCACACAAATGCACAGTAATAGGTCTAATATAGAGAGTAGGTCTATGCAGCCCCCATGCAGCCCCCAGTAGGATCCAGAATACTATAAATTCACCGGCTTGGTTTTTACTTGCACATGGCAAATTTTTATTTTGTACAATTGATTATAATTGCCATCTGTAAATACACTCTGTCCGTCGGCCGTTGATGTCACCTTGTACCATCCCAGTATAGCTTCCCACGAAAAGCTGCAACAGGGATTACTCCTTCAAGGTTCAAGGTTCAAGGTCCTACATATTTAAGGAGAATTCAGTAGAAAAATACTTAATTAAGGCAACACTAGTATCTGGAACATTTAAGCTTTATGGATCCGTGAGGGCAATACAAGAAAAAAAAAATAGGGTTAAGGTACCCTGTACAACATTTTCAATTAAAAAAACAACAATAATAATTGTCATTCTTGAGGTAGACCCCTGGAGGTGAAACCAAGCTCATTTCTTTTTTCTTCTTTTTTTTTGTCTGCTAATCGATAGGCCAATGACCCTATATTACTCGATTTTCTGTAGAACCCTAGTATTTCATGAATGCAATGTAAGCAGAAAATTCGATTTTTTTTTTTTCATCTGTAAATAAAAAAAAAAAAACACGTACACACTTAGTATCTGAAATTTCGGTGAAAATCATTTTTTAAATTTAATTGACAGATAATCAGTTAATAAATTGATGTCCTACTGTCAATCCAATAATGAAGCTATCACGACATGTCAAAGGAAAAGCGCTTGTTAGAGTGTTTTGGTTTCTGTGTTTTTTCCACCATCTAAACCGACTGTAATTGAGATACAGAGGTTTTGTCGCTACGCTGGCGCCTCAACAGCGCAAAATGTCGTACGACGTAGGCATAAGTGTATTACGGAAAATAGTGATGCACATGTTTCGGACTAGACCCATCATTCCAAAGCGTGCATTCTGCTCAAGCTAGTATTCTATCCTTCTATACGTGTGGTAGTAGGTGCTTCGTACCTTCAACAAAGCAGCTTGTCTGGAAGTTAATAACGTCTCTTATACAGAGCGAAGAATACGCAAAGCATGGGTAGTAGAGAGAAGGTAAGCTATGTGCACATTAATCTGTTAAGTTCTTGTGCATTCTTGTATTTTCTCGGGTCACTCTCTCACGTCAGTCAGAAAGACTGCGTTCTTCCTATAAAGTCGTTGAATCGTGTAGTGAACGAACTTTTTCCTATAGGAGTATAGTGACACGCGTAGTAGCGAATTACAATGGAGTCGCAAAATTCTCCGTGTGTTCTTTTGCGCGGTGATACAATAATGTAGTGACTTCTTCTGGTTCTTGTTCTTATACTTCTTCTTCTTCTTCTTCTTTTTCTTCTTCTTCTTCTTCTTCTTCTTCTTCTTCTCCTTCTTCTTCTCTTCCTCCTGATCCTCGTCCTCATTATTGTAGTCATTCTTTTTGTATTTAGACCTAAGTTTAAACCATCACCAACCCTTCTCGTGCAAGCAACCATCAACAGCTATTAGACTTGTTACTCGAAAACTCACTGTCACAAGTTATTAGAGAAGTCACTCGCCCTGCATCCTGTAACATCTTAGATCTTCTTGTAACCTCCAACCCAGCCCTCATTTCAGACGTTAATGTACATCCTGGCATCTCAGATCATGATATTATATCCTTCACCTTCTCTGGCAATCTGAAGACAGCACCCAAGCCAGCTAGGAAGATCCTTCAGTTTCACAAAGCTGATCACGAGGGTCTGTCAGAAGCCGTCTTCAACTTCTCAACTGATTTCCTTGCTTCATCACCGGAACTCAATTCTGTTGATGAAAATTGGACCAAGATTCTCAATTTTCTCAACAAATGCATCAAAGACTTTATCCCATCCAAGATGAGTAAAAGTAGACACCACCTGCCATGGATTACACCTGAGCTTAAACGGCACATGCAAAAGCGTGATCGACTGTTCAAGAAAGCTCGAAGAAACCCTACGACAGCTGCCTGGCAATCTTACAGACAGCATAGGAACAAAGTCGCCAAATTAGTACACCAAGCACACCATAATTATGTTAACAACGTGATTGGTGAAAGCCTCAGTGAAAACCCGAAAACCTTCTGGTCCTATGTCAAACTCTCTCGTACTGAGAACTTGGGAATCCCTTCTCTACACCAGAATGACAAGCTCTATGCTACTGACAAGGACAAAGCTGAATGCCTGAATGCTTACTTCCAGTCAGTCTTCATCAAAGAAGACACTTGCCCAGATCTTCACCAGGGCACCTCCCCCTACCATCTCATTGGTCATCTCCACATCCACCGGCCTGGTGTTGAGAAACAGCTCCGTGAACTTAATCCATCAAAAGCAAGCGGCCCAGATGAGCTACCTCCTCGATTACTACAACTCATAGCCCACGAGATTGCTCCACCCTTGGCCTTCTTATTCCAACAGAGTTTCAACACAGGGACTGTTCCTACACAGTGGAAGCATGCCCGAGTTACTCCTATCCACAAGTCTGGTGACAAATGCAATCCTGCAAATTACCGACCAATCTCTTTGACCTGTGTCTGTTCCAAGATTATGGAACATATCGTACTCAGCCATATCTCCAAACATCTTGCCTCCCACAATATCCTCATTGATATACAACATGGGTTTAGACAGAAACTTTCCACCACCACCCAACTCATATCAGCCATTCATGACTGGTCCAGTACTCTTCAGTCAAGGGGCCAAACAGATATCATCTTCCTGGATTTTCGTAAAGCATTCGACCGAGTTCCTCACCAACGGCTAAGCTTGAAACTCCAATACTACGGCATAACTGGCAATACTCTACACTGGATCAACTCCCTCCTTTCTGGTAGACAACAAGCAGTCACAGTAAGAGGATCTCAATCAACCTGGAGACCCGTGTCATCAGGAGTGCCCCAGGGCTCGGTGATCGGACCAGTTCTCTTCCTGCTCTATGTAAATGATATCAATGTACATGTCCAGTCCAAGATGCGGTTGTTTGCAGATGATAGTACTATCTACCGCGAAATCCACCATTTGGAAGATCACGAAATCCTGCAGCAAGACCTCCATGCTCTCGCCGAGTGGTCCAAACAGTGGCTAATGGATTTCAACATTCCCAAATGTGCTACTCTTACTATTACCAGAAAACGGAAACCTTCGCTCCGTGAATACAAGCTCCTTCAGGAGACCATACCCAGAGTCCAACAATACAAGTACCTGGGGGTCACGGTTTCAAAAGATCTTCGCTGGGCTACTCACTGCCAGGCCATTCGTCAAAAAGCAAACAAAACTCTCGGTCTCCTACGTCGTACATTATCCCCATGCTCCAAAGCTGTCAAAAACAGGGCATATCAAATGCTTGTTCGTCCGCAGCTAGAGTATGGATCAGAGGCATGGAATCCATACCACACCAATACAGTACAAGGCCTTGAAGGAGTCCAAAAAGCAGCTGCTCGCTTCGTTCACCATGATTACAGATGGGGTACTTCCTCTACATCCCTTGTATCCAAACTGGGATGGGAGACACTGCACATACGACGCCTCACAGCACAATGCACCATGTTCTACAAAGTCCACTACAACCTTGTCAACATATCACTTCCGCCCTCCATCTTTCCAGCCCCTTACATTGGCAGACATGACCACCAGCTCAAATACATGATACCAGATGCCTCAATTGACCCATACAAATATTCCTTCTATCCACGTACTGTATGGATCTGGAACCACCTACCAAGCAACGCTGTCACTGCACCTACTGTTGACACCTTCCAGAAGGCTGCCCTACCAATTATCAGAAGGTTGCAGCCTCCCGTAGGGTCCAAAATGCTGTAAGCCTGGCAGCCTGATTTTTATTTGCACGCACATGACATTTTATTGTAAATAGTTACATCTGTATAATAGCACTTCAAGCACCGTCGGCCAACGTCGTCATCGCACAGCCCATCCCAGTTTAGCTTCGACGAGCTGCTACAGGGATTATCATTTCAAGTATTCAAGTATCAAGTAAACTGTAGTCATAAAGATGAAACTATACACCACAACCCTGTTGCTGTACACAAGTGTTGGCACACAGGGATGCCGTGCGAAACCATGGGCTAGTGACAGTAGTGTAATTAGACGGTGACTTCCCTCTACCTGGCTCAGCAAGAAGCAATTAAATTTAACTTTTTTCATAGGCAAGCAAGAAGCATGTAAGATAAATTACTATTAGCCCGACCAGACACCGTGCGAACGACACTGGACTTGTGTACAGCGACAGGGCTGTGTACCGGTATAGTAGCCCTACTACATATCGACCACCCTTATTGAAACCGACCGCGTATAATTCGCGCACTGAACACTTAATACGCACTTCTCTGCGCGCAAAGCACATAAAAATGGATTGGCTTTGAATGTAGATTAGGATGGTGTGGGAAAACGCGATAATTCACTCTTCATTAATGGTTTTAATCAAGGACAAAATTTCGAATGAATATTTTCACCGAATCGTAATGACAGCACAATGTAATGTCTATGGAAGTTTCTAAAAGGCTTCTAAAAAGCTTCGTACAACACGGTGTTCAATACAACTCGGTTTACGTGCATTGTCAATGCAAAATCAGCGGTCGATCCTAAAAACGCGATTTACTGCGGGGAGCTGAAACGAGGCCACGCAAGTTCGTCGGCGATATTTTTGCACTGAAACTTCGAATCGAAAAGGGAACAACGGCATTTGATAGAGCTGGATTTTCTCAATCACGTAGGTCAAGTTTTTAACGTGAATTTCAGTGTTAAATATTCTTATCAAGCAAATAAACATTAGGCGGTCGATTAGTAGTAGGTCCAACCCTATATAGTCCTACCCCTAGTTAGAAATCTGCCTGCTTGTTAGGTAAATCATGTTTTCATTCATTTTCTTTCTTTATTAAATGGGATGATTGTTTGATTTACTTCCACCACAAGTGCGTACCTGGTAATTTACACTGGGCGACTGGTACAGTGTGTGTCAGTAAGTGAGCATCAAATGTTAAATCCTGCATTTGCAAATGTGAGTTGATTTTATATTCTCAACCACAGGAAGCCATTGTAATCTGCCTTGATGTAGGGCCGTCCATGAACCAGGCTGCCCCAGGACACTGCACCAGTCTGGAGACGGCTTGTGATGTCATTACAATGATCCTGCAACGCAAGGTGAGCCTTTCTTTTGACTTTTGTTTCTGTGTTGTTGTGTTGTGTTTTGTTTGAATGCTTCTGTAAATCATATGTTTTGGGTGATTTTGTCCATTTTCAGCATGTTAAGAGTGATATGTAGAGTCCACTAACTAGCTATTTTATCCATATTCTAAATTTCTATGCTTGAGTCCAAAATGTATTTAATGTGAAATCAATCTTTTGGAGAATGGTGATCTTTATTTGACATTTATATATAAATTCAAGATTTGCTTCATAAGCAGAGATTGAGCAAGGAAACAATGAGTGCCCATGACAGCCCACAAAACGCAGTGGCAAAAAAAAGTTGTAATGCACAGATATCACAGTGGATATCAATGAACTTTACTATTCTCAGTGAAAAATGACTGCTTGAGAAAAAAGAACATGAGCTGGACACAGCTCTTTGAAATTTCCTGTATGGGTGGAAACGAATACGACACGAGTTGAGATGGATTTATTTATTTAGTGTGACCAGTAAGGAAGCAATGAAAAACATCAAGCAATTACTGTTAAACCAGAAATATTCACGGCATGAACCTTATGCATATTGCCACTGACATCCATTGTGTTGTGTAGACAAAAAACTTTTGCTTGCATTTTGAAAATCATGGCTCCTTACGAAATTGGCGAAAGTTTCATGCACTTGAAAATTTCTGGTTTTACAGTACTGTGGCATTATACAGAATCTGCTCAACAGCAGGTAAATCTCTCCTCTGTTTTACCTCTACCAAGGGAGGAGGTAATGTTTTCATCGGCATTGGTTTGTTTGTTTGTTTGTTTGTCCATGTGCAAAATGACTCAAAAAGTTGTGCACGGATTGGGATGAGACTTGCAGGAAAGGTTGAGAATGACACAAAGAACAGATGATCAAATTTTGGTAGTGATCGGGAAATTTGTATGGATTTTCTGAAGGATTTTCAATGTTTTGGCTGGGAGGGTCAATGAACTTGGGAGTTCAAGCTGCACATTTTTGAGGTTTTCATACGCGCACTAAAGTGCATGCTTCAGTTTTTCTGCAGCTGGGAGAGGCGCGCCGCGCAGCTCAGGGTTTATGACGTAACAAAGGCGTCTATATTGGGAAATCGGGAGATTTTTTTCAGCATGCATACATATGGGTGGAAATCACTGATCTCTATGAAAGAGCAAGATCATCGGTGGAAAGTAACTGCTTGGCGGAGGTCTGTGCCCTCAGAGTGCTTTTCTATTTTTTTTTATTTGTTTGTTTCTGTTTCACTGAGTATGTTAGAATTATTCTTCATCCTGCATTTGTTGATATCTTGACAGGTCCTTTCAGAATCCAAAGATGAGATTGCCCTCCTCCTCTTCGGTACACCGGGCACCGCCAATCGCCTTAGCGATGAGGGTTATGAGAACATCACGGAGGAAAGGCCGTTCAAGATGGCGGACCTGGATTTCATCCAGCACATCCGTACCAACATCCACCCAAGCCCCGTCTCTGGCGACTGTATCCTTTTAATGTTGACCTTGAAAGTGTTATAATAGCAGTGATAATAATTATAATGATTATAATGATTATAATGATTATAATGATGATGATGATGATAATGTTGATAATAAAAAAAAATCATAGTGATACTGAGTTCTTGAAAATGCCTTACCATAAGATAAGCCGTGCTTATATTGAAAAAAAAAATTACCTACAAGAGTATAAACAAAAATTTCAGTGTTTATATAAAAGAAGAATACAGTTATCAATATTAATTATCCAAAAAATGATTTTTAATGCAGATTTGAATAAATTTATCAAAATCTGTTGTATATTAAGTGTTAAGGGGAAGACTGTTCTGTATAATGCTGCTGCTATTTTCCCCAAAGCCCTATACCCTTTATCTATATTGTGAAATTGTAAGTTTGTCATGCGTGGATGTACATCAGTGCTCCAGGTTTCTAATCATGGTGCATTTGAACATTTGACTTTCTCAATATGCAGCTTGTCACTGGATTGAGTTTTGAAGCACAGATGGGGCACTGTGGAAAAATAAAGTATGAGATTGAAAGGTGATCCTGAGTGATTTGTTAGGAGTAAAATAAATGTATTAAAGTAAATTGGATGACAAGTCATGCTCATCAATACAGCAGTGAGTTCATTAGTGAACTTACAGATAAGTTTGTTGTGTGCAAATTAGTATTCTATGTTACTAGCCCTAGGTGATGACACTTCAGTTGCACTGTACAGCAGAATAAGTTCATAATCAAATCAAGTCACTATGGAAAGTACTGTGTCATATACAAGTAGGTATTGCAGATATCATTAGCAATGGACATACATGTATGAATATATTGTTGTAGAAAGTTACCATGTCATTCCGTGGATTTGTTCCTGCTAAGATGATCCTTGACAACAAGTTTGCTCCCTGACGCACATCAGGCATTGATGCGCTGGTCGTTGCCATGGACATGATCCACACGGCCATCAGTGACAAGGGGGCAAAGTTCACGCAGAATCGCATCATCCTCTTCTCCGACCTAGGAGGAGAGTTCGCTGACGACAAGCTCGAGCAGGTCATCGGAGGGCTCAAGTCCATGAAGACTGAAGTCAATCACATGTGAGTCCTTTGGGTATGAAGACTAGGGATGCCACCTTTTTGGACAAAAGCCTGAATTTAGGTTGTGGTAGTATCAAATTTCAAGCGCATTCATTTACAAACTAGCTTCTTGCAGATGATTTTCAGGGGGCCGTTTCATAAAACTTGTCATCAGTGACAAGTTGTCATAGATGTGACAAGCTACTGAAATCCTTGCATCTGATTGGCTGAGAGCAAATTTGTCATAGAAATGTGGCGGTTGTCACTGATGACAGGTTTTATGAAACAGGCCCTGGGGTCTTCTCTTTCATTCTTAGTGGCCTCCCTGGAAGACATTGCATTGTGGTATAAAATGAGATGAGATGAGATGGGGTAACAATGAACCATGTCACAGGATGGCCATTCAAAGATGTAGTCTCTTCCTCAGAGTCTTCCTAAGGTTGTTTTTTTTTTTTTCTGTATCTTTGTATTAGAATTTTGTTTTGTCTTGTTTTTGGTTTTTTTTTTTTTTCAGGAGGCAGTGATTGCCTTCGGAACAGCATGTGTTGCACTTTGAAAATCAAATTGTAACTTTTATGCTTAGGAAATATCTTAGAGGAAATAGTACCAAGGTATTGACATTTCTATTTCCATCAAATGCTTTCAGATTTGAATGCCTCTGTTACTACTGATTTGGATATGTTCATCATACCAGTCATTATTTTCAGCTACAATGATGTACCTTCCTGGTGTGGATCCACCAAGACTTGTACATTCCCCTCTACTCCCAAACCAGCTGTGCATAACTATAATACTGCCATTGCTCAGAAAATCCATAATCCCTGGCCTGATCTCTGGAGTCACACTTCTCCCCTCTCCCTCCCCTCCAGAGGACTCCAGTTTGAAGAGGATGAAGATGAGAGTGAGGACCACGATAGACCCTCTACCAGCTCCAACAGCCGAGGGGGTGGTCAGCAGAAGGCAAAGACTCCCCAACAGAGGGCCGGAGAGCAGCTGATCAAACACATCCTCCAGCAGGTTGATGGGCAGAACTACACATTCCAGTAAGTTTAGGTTTTATCTCAGCATAATGAAGGTTCTCTGTCGAGGGTTGTCTAAGTTCCCCTTGGTGTGATGCCTACGTATCCCTCCTCTCTCTTCGCTTTGTCCCAAATTAACCAATCATAGTTAATACAAATTTCTTCTGCGTAAAATATGATTGACAGATTGCGTATGCCAACAGACGTCCTGTAAAGGTGCCCTATTTCATGCTTATTTTAGACCATGGTCTAAATTTGTACCACAGTCTAAGTTTAAGCCACCTTCATGAATTTGGGCCAAAATGTTTGGAATATCAACAGAATGATTAGATAAGCTTCAGTTTTAAGCACGCCTTCTGATTTTGCAAATACGCTCTGATGTAAAGTTTAACAATACATAATTTGATGCAGCAAGTGTATTATGTCTTTCTTTCTGTCCAGATTGTACTGTTTTACAATTTCAGAATTATGACCTCAGTTTTCTTGTATTGTTTCCATTCTCATGTTAAAATACAGTATATCTTGATAGATGTCTATGTAGCAAAGACACTCCATTATTTTGGTATTCGAAGGTAATGTCTAGACAAATATTTTTTTTAATGAATTTACTCCTTTCCACCTGCCACTTTGTTACCAGGGAAGTAATACCAGCTGTCACCATGTTTGAGAAGCGAGCTGTTCGCCCTACACCATGGAAGGTGAACCTTGAGATTGGATCAGAGCTGAAGATACCAGTGTCGGGATACCTCAAGGTACTTTTCTTCACTTTCTCCACTCTGTACAATGCACATTGTGTGTGTACAGGTCTGTAGCACAGCTTTTCCTTGTCATTTAGTCTGTGACAGAGTTTTTAGGACTTGTCCTTTAGAGTGATATATTTCTACGGGTTGATACCGTAATATCTATTTAAGTAGGAGGGGATGTGGGGAGGAGTGAAAAGTTAGCTGTTGACCAAAGATGAATTTTTAGTACACCTCCATTCATGCTTAGCGTTGTTTAGTTCCATAAGTCATATATTTTCTTTCAAAATACTGTACTTATGATATAGTAGTGTAGAAATATAGTATGTTGTTAATATGCTTATATATTTCTTCATATTTGCTTTCATCATGTATCAATATATTTATATATCATAATCATTTAATGTATGATATATCTGATGTCTCAATATAAAAGTTATATTGTTCCTTTAGCCATTTAACACCAAAGTGTATAGTCTAAGAATGAATCACTAGCAGAATGTCACAGGCGTTAATCAGTCATTGCCAATTGGGGAATCACATGTCGTCTTCTGTGCACCTGTAGGTGAAGGAGACCCCGATGCGAAGCTGGAAGTCCACCTACCAGAAGGGGCCAAACCGGGAGTACACGCCCAAGACCATCCGCTCCAAGCATCTCAACGATGACGAGGAGACGGAGGTGGAGAGCGAAGACATGGTGGAAGGTATGCCAGTAATGTCTGTTTCTTTTGCTTGCAGGTGAAGGTTAGGTGTTTTCTGTGTGGGGCCACTGTGGCATAATGTATAAGACTCATGACTACAGTCAGATGTTCTGAGTTTGAATCTCATCAGGTGCTTTCATCTTCTTCTGCATCTTGTATTCCTTCCTGTGTGTATGCCAGATATTGGCAGGTGAAATTCGCAAATAACTCTTTAGTATGGATTGGATGTATTCATATAATATTTAATATTTCAAAGAGCAAGGTTGGAGGGATTTAAGTTAGTTATTAAAGGGAAGATAAACCCCAAGAACAATGTGGATTGAGTGAAAGCAGCAACATTAGTAGAACACATCAGTGAAAGTTTGAAGAAAATCGGACAATCGATGCAAAAGTTATGAATTTTTAAAGTTTTGGTGTTGGAACCGCTGGATGAGGAGACTACTAGAGGTTATGACGTATGAGTGGACTACAATATCAAGAAAATATAAAGAAAATGCTACAAAAATCCATTTTTCATGAAAATTACAAATTCCATCAACTTGATATTGACATATGTTAAGGGTAGCAATACCATCCTCTGCTTTCTGAAAGCGGTTGGTCCACTGCTCTTTCATAATTCTAGAAAAGTGAATTTTTGTTGAATATCCTTTATGTTTTCTTTGTATTGTTGTCCACTCATACGTCATATCCTCTAGTAGTCTCCTCATCCAGCGGTTCCAACACCAAAACTTTAAAAATTCATAACTTTTGCATCGATTGTCCGATTTTTCTCAAACTTTCACTGATGTGTTCTGCTAATGTTGCTGCTTTCACTCAATCCACATTGCTCTTTGGGTTTATCTTCCCTTTAATGACAAGTTTAAGGATGAAATGACAAATGATATGTGAGAGAACATTCAAAGGGTAGAGTAGTTTCAGGTTGCTGTGGGTCCAATGCATCCAGACCATGAATGAGGGCTTGAGAGTGATTGTATCTGTGAAGTCCTTAGAACTTGTCACTGTTGTGATGCTGTTCCGAATGAGACATTTCCATTAGAGGTATGGCATGGGTTGTAAGGGCATGAGGCAAAGAGTATTGGCTTCAGTACCAGAGAGGAATTAGAAGGTTTTCAGCCCTGTCTTAATGATGGAGTCAGTTTAGTCAAGATGGGTCCTAGACTTCATTATCCTGAGATGTTCATAGGAGGTCTTCCGTTGAGTGGTTGAGCCACTCATTGTCCATTGCAGTTGATTGTCAGATCTTTTTCAGTTCATCACCAATATCGACGGGTTGATCTTGTTACGACACTTTGCAGGATAAAACTGTGTCACTGTCAGTATCTCCTGGAGTTCTCTGGGTGTAGAGTTCAGCAGCGCTACATCATCTGCCAGAAGGATAACTCTTGAGTATCTATTGAGGGAAGGAGCATCGGAGGTCTCTACTGCATAGTTCTTTGATGAGATCATCAATGAATGGAGTATATAGGGAGGGCGAGAGGACTCCACGTTGTCGTACTCCCTTGGTGATGTGGAAGGATGTTGAGATTCTCTCTTGCCAGTAGACTCTGCTTGCCATCCCATCGAACATATTTTGAATGATGTTGTGTTTTTCCTAGAAGTCTCTGATGCCACACTTTATCGAAAGCCTTTTCTGCATCAAGAAAGGCAATGAAAGTGGGTTTCCTGGAAACACTGTATAATTCCATGACAAGTTCAAGAGTGAGTGAAGTAAAAATTGGCAGGTAAATCCCTTATGAAACCCAAATTGAGGTTCATCAAGTATACCTGGAGATGAGAGCTGTTGTTCAGGGTGGGGTTTTATGCACTGCTCCAGGAGCTTGTCCAAGACGGAAGTGAGTGTGATCCCACGGTAGTTTTTTGAGTCTGTTAAATCCTTGCCTTTACCTTTGTGAAATGGCAGGATAATGCCTTCCTTTAGGGACTGTGGGCAACACCCATGCTTGATGTTTGGCATTCAGCACTAGTAGAAGCATCCCAAGATTTTTGAGATGCTAAGGGCTGGTGTTATCTGGGTTACTTTCCTTGCTGGTATTTAGTCCGTTTATTGCTTTTCATACCTTTTCAAGAGTTAAATTTGAAAAGCCATTGGCTCTTTTCTTTCGAAAGACCAATAAGTGTACAAGCCATCCTCCAACCCTCTGTCTCGTTGCTCGCTTCCCCCATCGCCAGGCCATCGCTACGGCAACGACATCATCCCCATCTCCGAGGAGGACAAGAAGAACATGGACTACCAGAAGCCCGGCAAGGTCATGCAGGTCTTGGGGTTCACCAAGGACACCAACGTAAGTCAAACTTCATTGTGGTCATTGCTCTCCTGGAAGCACCTGGCACTATATGGGTGACACTTCATTCAAGTTTTTTGCATTAGCGAAGGTCTTCAAATATATAACATATAAATGCATCCAAATTACCAAAAGATTGTAAATGTAGTGGATGCCTAGTGGTAGACTACACCAGTATCTGAAGTGTTTCAGGTCTTGCTCTTTAGGACTTCCGTATGGAGCAAACAAATATTATAAAGCCTCTCTCTGTTTTGTTCTCATAATTATTCTGTTCATATGAATGCATTTCTTTTTTCGTGATATGGTTATCAGCCTCTATCTGTAGCCAATACACAAATCAATAAAAGTTCATCAGTGCAGGCAAAGTGTCGGTAAGAATTGTCTGAACCATTCAAGGCAGCATATTGCTACTCAACTCTTTCCAATAATTCATGAAAGATTGTCTTTAGTGTTAGCCCAACTTGATACTGTATACGCTATATATTTCGTGGGGGTTTTATTTTCGCGAGTCGGGAGCTATTCGCAAAATTAACAACACGCGAAAATATTACCTTCTAAAATGAATCCCTTGCCTTGATGATACGAACATTTCAGTACCTAGTGTACCATGTCACGGCTTACCGAACAGACCATACTGGCTAAGCTTGTTTACGTACATATAGCACGTCCACGTCTACTTACGAATACTGTAGAGAGCCAAATCCATTGCGCCACAACGTTACAAACGCGCAGCGTGTCACCCTTGATTTGATACATGTACTAGTACTAGCTCTTGTGTTTGCATGCCGCTACGTCTTTACAACTTTAGGGGCTGGGGCTTCGTATGCTCCAGCAGCTGGTTGCCGCTGAATTTACTCGTACCCCTCGTACCACTCGTCAGAAATCTAGCGCGATGGACTCAACCACTTCAAAAATCATAAATGTTGAATTCTAACTTACTAGTTTGCAGAGTTTGGTAAGTTTTTTTCATGCAGTGTATAACTAGTATCATTCTTATTTGCTAGTGGCCTAGTAACAAGTTGAAAATTCACACTTTCTTTGCCACTTCATATTTTCTCTGGTCCCCCAATCGCGAATTTAACCACTCGCGAAAATGTGTGACAGCGGCAATTCGCAAAAATTTATGTACGCGAAAATTATAGCGTATACAGTACTCTAATTACAAGATTTTCCATGTATGTAATGTCCCTCCTGTGTGACCAAGTTCTATTTTGGGAAATTGTTCAGCAAGGGAATACTTTGCCAGGGTCTGCAGGGCCATGACCTGGGTTGCTTCCCTATCAGACATTTAGCACAATCGCAGCTTGGATTAGTTGCAGTTAGCATGGCAGCAGTTTTGAAACAACCAACTGACTGTGAGCTATGTGATTGTTCCCATAGTCACTGCAATCTTAACAATGAACAAGAAATCACATGGCCTCTGGCTGACATGTTTCTACCAACTCCTTCAACGAGGGTGTTCTAGATTCAGTGTCTCAAGTACTGATATCTGAGAACAACCTTGTGAAGCTCCTCCCCTTCTCATATCTGTTACCATGGATACCCAGATCAAGAAGCACCACCAGATGGGTTCCAGCGTGTACATCTTCGTGCCCCAGCCTGACGACCAGGCGGCGGCAATGGCCTTCTCTGCCTTGACCAATGCCCTCTATGAGACAAACTCTGTGGCCATCATCAGAAGGGCGTATTCGGCCAGCAGCAACCCTCGCATCGGATTCCTGGTCCCGCACATCAAGGCCAAGTATGAGGTCAGTTAGCGGTCAGCCCTCATCACAAACAACATCAACAACAATCAAGATTTTTGTACACTGTAAGAGCTGTTATTTTTGCAAGGGCTTAATTTTTTTCTGCAATTTCACGAATCATGATCAGGACACAAGTTGAACAACACACAAAACTATCACCAGGTACAGTAATTGGTGGAGTGAAGGAGAGTATCAGTGTCAAAGCACAGAAATGTCTCTCAATAATGTTTGTGACCTCCTCGTTCACAAAAAATATCTGACTGTACATGAAAATTCCAGCTTTTACAGTATATCTCAGAATTTCCCTGTCCTCATTTCTGTTACAAAGTTCTACATGGATTTTTTCTTGCATCCTAAACTCTCTTCTTGTTGGTTGATGTGAAGGGAAAAGAATCACATATTTCGTGAGTGTAATGATTTACTAATTGGGATTTGTCAAACAATTTTGTGATGGGATCAGGTGTTCTATTTGCTGTTGAGAACCATAATGACGGAACAAAAAATATGTGTTCTCCCTCTTTGGAGAAAAGCATAATGATTTCCCAACGTGGAGACAGTATTAGGCCCATTACAGGATGCCTAATGCAAATGGTTACTTTCATGAATATTGGTTGACCCGAGCACTTCGCGAAGATTAAAATGCTGCAAAATGTACCGTGAATACAGGACATGTCTGTATGATTAACCCATTGAGGATGGACTGATTTTGCTGCAACACGCATTTCCCAGAGACACTTGCCCGAGTATACTCGGGACTCATCCTCAACGGGTTAATTACCCTTATATCTTTGTCTGTTTCCCTTCGTAGGCCTTATTTTACATTGAGCTGCCCTTTGCCGAGGATCTACGAATGTACACATTTGCCTCACTCGATAGCAACAAGAAGTGCAAACCAACTGGTAAGTTCAGTTCTCTTCTCCCAATAAAATGGAAGAAAGAGAATGAACAATCAACAAATTTTTCCTGTACTCACCCATTCAGCAGTGTATGTATGCTGATGCAAGTGTAAGTGTGCATTTGTGCGTATGTGTGTATGTTTGTATGTGTGCTGATATACATACTTATGTATAATGCATTATCACAAAAGCCATACAATGTTCAGAATGTGATAGTATCCCCCGAACAGAGTTCGGAGGATACTATGGATTTGGCCTTGTTGCGCTGCCGCGTCCGTGTCCGCCGCAGAGATTTTCTTGTGAGCGCTCTACTGGCTGCAGTTCTTCTTAGATCATTTTCAAATTTGGCATGAAGGTGTGTTATGGTAAGACGAAGAAGCCTTTTGTTTTTGGTGGTGGTGCCCTTGCTTGTTCCGTCTTTATACATGAAAAAGTAAATATAACAGGGTCTGCTAGTGTGTACGATGCTGGCCTTGTTTCTTGACTGATTTTTTTTTCAAATTTGGTATGTAAATGTATCATAGTTAAATCTATACACCTATACCTATTGATAATGCTGCCCTCACTGTTCCACCTTTTACAGGGTCAAAGGTCACCCTGATCATGTCAAAATTTGCAAAAATGCCTATTTATGCAATAACTTGATTGTTCTCACTGGATTTTACTCAGACTTGCTAAGGAGGTGTATGGGTGGTCATTCTACATGAAGGACACAACAGTTTGTGGTTATGGCGCCCTCAGTGTTCCGAATTGGATGCCATGTCACGTTTCTTGTGTGCGCTCTATCAGCCATATTTCATATCAGATTTTCTTCAAATTTGGCAAAAAGGTGCATTATAGTGAAATGAAGATGCCTTTTGTTTTTGGTGGTGGCGCCCTTGCTTATTTCGTCTTGCTTATTTCGGTAAATTTTTCAGGGTCTTCTTGTGTGTAAGATCCTGGCTATGTTTCTTGACTTTTTCTTCTTTTTTTTTTTCAAAATTTGGTATGTAAACATATCATAGTCAAATCTAGACACCTTTACATATTGATAGTGCTGCCCCCACTGTCCCACCTTTTACAGGGTCAAAGATCATCCTGATCAGGACAAAATTTGGAAAAAATGCTTATTTATGCAATGACTTGATTGTTACTGGATTGTATGCAAACCTGTGAAGGAGGTGTATGAGTGGTCATTCTATAGTAGGACACAACAGTTTGTGGTGATGGTGCCCTCAGTGTTCCAATTTGGATGCCATGTCACATTTCTTGTAGGATACCATTCAAACCTGCTGTGGAGGTTTATGGGGGTTATTCTGGGTAACAAAAGTTTTATGGAAAGCGCCCTCATTGTTTAGACGTTTATAGGATGCCATGTCATATTTCTTATGCTACACCAGCCTCATTACAGTGATCACAACCTAGTGTATTTGAAGACTCCTACTAATAACCTGTAGTGGCACAAGGTAAATTCTGTAAGAACAACTGATCGAAAACACCCAAAGTGCAAACATTGGTTCCCAGTTGCCATATTATTCAACAGTTTAGCCTAAAAAAAAATCATCCAAATGGGGTATGGGGGGGGGGTTCGGGGAATGCTCTAGTTTGTTTGTCTTTTTTGCAGATATAACTTTGTCAAATGCTAAGCTCTCAATTGATATATAATTTCCTCTGCTTCATTACAAGGAAAATATTCTCAAAAAGAATTTAGTGTTAGAAATCTGTAAAGGTTATATTGCCAAAGTCAGCTTTACTTGCATTTTCCTTAATTTTATGATCTTTAAGTGGGTGTCGTGATGATGCACCACATATTTTGGGTGTGTGTGTGTGTGTGTGTATGCAGATGTGTTTTTTTTGCCATGATTTAGCAAAACATGTATTGGTAATTCAAAATATCCAAGATTTTCAATTAAACAGTTAACTCTCCAGGTGAATTGCTTTCCAAGATAAGTTGTCTGCTAGTAGTGGCGAACGGTCTTCTGCTATCCAGGGTACTCAAGTAATTGTAATGAGGCTTTGTTTTTTGTTCTTTCTGTAAACTTGTGGACTCCTTTTTCTGCAGATGAGCAGTTAAAAGCCATTGATGATCTGATTGATGGGATGGATTTGATGAAAGCCAAGGAGTGAGTATACAGGCATTAGTGTCTAGTAAATTCTTTCATATTCTTTTCGCTAGGATCTGAGATTGTGTAAATGTTTTGTTGTTCATTTGGATCAACCATATTGTGAATATTGGAGGAGGTGGAAGAGTGAACTCAGTTAGGGGACTTGTTTAGGCCACTGCTGAGAAATTTGGAAGTCAACAGTGATCTACAATTTGAATAATGCACAAAACTCAACTACTCAGTAGTTCTGTGTGTCAGCCACACTTAAGCCTTTTTGTTGCAGTCTTCTGTATTTTTGTCCCCGCCGAACGAGTTCGAGCAGGGGACTATGAAACGAGCTCCGTACGTATGTGTGTCCGTGTGTCCGTCCGTCCGTCCGTCCGTCCGTCCGTCCGTCCGTGTGTCCGTCCGTCCGTCCGTGTGTCCGTGTGTGCGTCCGTGTGTGATCAAAATCTTCAATTTGCTACTTCTCTGTCATTTATGAGCCAATTTTGATTCTGTTTGCTTTATATGATAGCACTACATGGGAGCTTTGAAACTTCTACACAGAATTTCAGTCGTGACCTTTGACCTTGACCTTTGACCTATATTGTACATTTTGCTACAAAATGCTACTCCTTCGCCATTTCTAACCCGATTTCGATTCCGTTTGCTTTATGTGATGGCACTAGGTGAGGGCTTCAAAACTGCTACATAGAATTTTGACCTTTGACTTCTTTGACCTTTGACCTTGATTTTTTGACCTATATTGTACATTTTTGCTACAAAATGCTACTCCTTCGCCATTTCTAACCCGATTTCGATTCCGTTTGCTTTATGTGATGGCACTAGGTGAGGGCTTCAAAACTTCTACACAGAATTTTGACCTTTGACTTCTTTGACCTTTGACCTTGATTTTTGACCTATATTGCACATTTTGCTACGAAATGCTACTCCTTCGCCATTTTTAACCCGATTTCAATTCTGTTTGCTTTATATGATGGCACTAGTTGAGGGCTTCAAAACTTCTACACAGAATTTTGACCTTTGACTTCTATGACCTTTGACCTTGATTTTTGACCTATATTGTGCATTTTGCTACAGAATGCTACTCCTTCGCCATTTCTAACCCGATTTCGATTCCGTTTGCTTTATGTGATAGCACTAGGTGAGGGCTTCAAAACTTCTACACAGAATTTTGACCTTTGTCTTCTTTGACCTTTGACCTTGATTTTTGACCCATATTGTACATTGGCTACAAAATGCTACTCCTTCGCCATTTCTAACCCGATTTCGATTCCGTTTGCTTTATGTGATGGCACTAGGTGAGGGCTTCAAAACTTCTACACAGAATTTTGACCTTTGACTTCTTTGACCTTTGACCTTGATTTTTTGACCTATATTGCACATTTTGTTACAAAATGCTACTTCCGGCGGGGACATATGTTACGCACCGCGTAATTTCTACTTTTCCTTGTTTATCTATAAACACAAATCTAAAAGTATAAGAGCTGATGTAATAACATATAGAGTGTGTGGCAAGAATGTATATAGAAATGTTTGTAAGTTTTGATGAACTTTCTTCACAAAATATACATGATGGACACACATGCAGTGCATGGGTCTGCAAAGGTAGCCTAGTAATGTACTGGAATTTACGGTGAGCCCCGAAAAAAATTCAATTCAAAATCTAACGGTCAATAAAAATATACTAAATGTTACCTTCCACTTTCAATACTTTATGGGAGTTTCTAAAATAACACTCTCTTCAACATACCACTGTATTTATACAACTCTTCATTTGAGGCATGCAAATGGGATTCCCTACCTTTAACACAAATTTATTTGGCCTCAAATATCTATTTGGGGAAAGCGTAAAACATGTTTGATTTTGCATGCATTGATTAAAATGGTATTTCAGCATAGTCTTTTGAGACGAAACAAAAAGAGAAGAAGATAGAAATGATAGGAAATCATCGTTGTTTTCATGTTTAGCAGTATATGCTGTAAGGGTTTGGAAATAATTTATTTGTGTAGTATATTGATCTGTTACACTAGTCTGCCCATAACTACACTGTAACATTTAATATTTGATACTTTTTGCTCAAAATTTGTTTCCGTAGGGATGAAGACGAGGAGGAACCACTGAAACCTAAGAACACATTGAATCCATATACCCAGAGGCTGTGCCAGGTAAGCCCCACAGATTTACCTTCATGGAGTGTGAACTCACCCAAATCAGTGTGAAAGCATCATTGAATGGACTGTTCACTCTCACACTCCATTCAATGCCTTACACTGACAGTCATTTCCCTCTGTGATATATATATATTTTTGGTGGTGGTCTGTTCACATTTTGGTCCATTTCCTACTTCGTTCACTGGTTTAAACCCTAAAAAGACTGGGCTATTTTGGTAGCTCGAAAGACTGGGGGGGGGGGGGCTTAAAGGGCCCCCCCTTAAGATCTCGGCTGTGGATCGCGCGATCGCCGCGGAAATTTGCACAATGGTAGTGTGCGATGTAATCTACAAGATCGTATATTCAAATTTTACAAAATAGTCTTCTTTTATTTTATTTTGATTAATTATGCTAATTCATGTGAGAAATCAGACTCTTTGATCTAAATCAGTAAATAAAGCTCCAAAAGTGCTCATTTTCGGTCTAATTATTCTTTGTGGCATTCTTAGCAAATGTACTAGAAAAAAAATTCGGTATCAAAATTAATTTCTTATTTTTTTATTGTTTTATGAATTTCTTATGTATTTCTTTGTTTTTTCGACCTTTTGATTTTATTGTTTTTTTTAACAAAATTTGTGGCAGACACTTTTTGAAGCATAATACTCCTAAAACAAATTAATTTTAGCCATTGAGAGTAAAAATAAGCATATTTATATGAACCATTTGAAAAAACTCAATTTGCATTGACTTTGTACACAAAATCACATTTTGGAGCCATTTTCGGCCTCATGTGCATGTACAAAAAGTTATGTAACTTCAGAACCGTACCCCCGGGCGTCACAAATTTGGTGTCAAAATGTGCGGGAAACTCGAAAGAAAAAAGTCATAGAGCATCGCGGCGAGAGCATTGCGTGTTGCAGAGTAATCGCGCGAAATGTCGAGGGGGAGGCCTTTTAGGCCCCCCCCCCCCCAGTCTTTTTAGGGTTAACCCTTTCTGTGCCAGGGACTTTGAACAGTGTGTACAAAGTTCTGGGGTTTTCTATGCCAATCGGCATTCAAAGCACAATATGGGTTTAAAATAATTAGGAGGTGAGAGGGTTAATCATGATCTGGCAGCGTGCCTGCTTTTTGGCCTTTGAATTTTGATTTTTGGTTGTGTTATACTGTCAGAAAAATGGATGTTGCAAGGACGACATTTCTGATGACATGGGAGTGGGGTTGGGGATGAGGGATTAATGGTACAGTCCTAAAGTGCCTTGACCCAACTCTAAAGTTCCCTAATACTTAGAAATCTTCTTAGATTTGTAGGTGTACTGGCATAGAGTGTATATGTTCTTGAGCCCAATGACTATGCCGATATTGTTGCTTTGCCCAACCCAACACCCATAACATGAGAAATTCTGTGGATGTTGTCGAAACAATTTTTTTTAAAGTATGTTTTTGTAAGTATGTTTCTTCCCAGGAAGAACAGTACCTGCTTATTGATGGGGCTACCCTGTTGAAATGAGACTGAATCAAATAAATGAATTAATAAAATGAATAATTCTTAATATCGTTCATATTCCCTCTCTGCCTGTGTGTTCTGTCCAGTGTCTGATGCACCGTGCCCTGAACCCCGATGACCCCTTGCCAGACATCCAAGAGGCCATAGCCAGCTACCTGCAGCCTCCCAGGGCGGTGGCCGTCCGCTGCGAGCCCCAGGTCGAGAAGGTCAAAGGTCTCTTCAAGCTGGAGAAGGTCAAGGCCAAGGAGGATGTGACGGGAGACACTCTGTGGAAGGCGGGGTGAGTCGCAGGGTTGCTGGGACTGCATCCCAGATCCAAGTTTTAGGGACTGATGGGCTGCGTTCGAGCATCTCGAAAGTGAATTGAGCCATACCGTACCATACTTTGCCATATTAGGAGCGTTTGAGAGCTGTGTAGAGGTAGCGAACCTCGGAACTTATTTCTGGACTCATGTCAGAGATAGAGGGGTCACATATATTGTAGCAACTGGGTCATGCACCTTGCGCACTTATGCTGCCTACAGATGTCCCTAACAAAGAGAATCGGTTCTTTGTATTATGACTTGGTATATTGTGAGCATTCTTCTCATTCAACAGCTTGGAAGGTATGCTTTTGGACCACTTTGCGCCCGGGTGCTGTCTGGCTCAGTGTGGCACACTTTTGGAGCTTATCGAAAGTGGTCCACTTTTGGCACAGTGCAGTGCAATGCAGTGCAATTTAAAAGTGTTAGGGTGCGTTCAAGCGCTTTAAAGTGAACCAAAGTGAACTGAACCAACACATACCGTACTGAACTGTGCCAGATTTGGAGTGTTCGAGCGCTCTGTTGAGAAAGTGTACCTCTGAGTTAATTTTAGAGGGAGTCACAAATTTTGTAGCTAAAGGTCATTTACTTGACGCACTTAAACTGCTTACAGATGTCCCAAACAAAGAGAGTGAACTCTTTGCATTATGACGTATATGCTCGATACACGCATTCTCATATGTGAACTTTGGTACGCTATTGGTACCCTCTTGGAGCGCATCGCAAAGTGGTACACTTTTGGCTCAGTACAGTACGGTACGGTACGGTACACTTTAGGAGCGTTCGAACGCTCCTCTGGTATGGATATGGTACGCTTGAACGCACCGTTACAGCACTCCTCTGGCTCCTATATTGTGTGACATGCTTTAGGAGAGTGCTCAGACACACCCGTAGACATTGATAAAGTGGTCTCCAGGCAGAAATTAAAACAAAACAAAACTAAAACCATTGTCATTGATTTAACAAAATGAAACTATGCCTCCTAGTGGTCATCATACCAACAAACAATGTACACCAGGTAATTACATGAAAGGACTTATGTTTGATGCAGTGTAACTGCTATACTTGTAAAATCTGTGGTGCAAATTTTGTATCAATATTCTCTCGGTATTGATGGTCTTAACAAGAAGTGGTTTTCCTCACCGACAGAGACCAGACCAATGGTGAGCCTGCATCCAAGAAGGCCAGGATGGATGATGACGCTAATGACGGTGACCTTACCCTCGCTGGATTAACCAAGGGTGCAGTAACGGAGGTGAGATCCTGTTAATGGTATCAATAGTAAAAGTGGTAAGATTAGTAGTACTACTAGTGTTGAAGTTATGGTGATGGTGGTGGTGGTGGTAGTAGTAGTTGCAGTAGTAGTAATAGTAGTAGTAGTAGTGGTAGTAGCAGTAGTAGTAGTAGTAGTAGTAGTTGTTGTTGTTGTATTAATGGTAGTAGCAGTAGTAGTAATAGTAGTAGTAGTAGTAGGAGGAGGAGGAGGATGATTAAGGTAGTGCTAATGCTACAAGTAGTATGAAAGTTTGAAAAAGATAGTAGTTGTGGTAGTAAATGCACATAATAGGAATAGTTCTGTAAATGCCATACATGTATATCTCAAATTTGAACTCTTGAAAGTGGCTCCAGTGACTGAATTAGAAAGCATTGCTATTATTTTTGCTGGAGCAAGATTGTTGATTTCAAGTCATTGGTTTTGACTGTCTCATAAACATTTCCCTTTTTTGGTCTTTCTGCATAGATTAAATTTCGGCTCTCCTGTGAAAGAAAATTTATACTAACTATTTTTTTTTTTTTTTTTTTGGTGTACCATTGCCATTAGTGCTGTTGAATGAGGACAAAAAAAAAATGCTGTGGTGATTTTTCAAAGGCATGTGCTGAAAGGAATATTTTCACTCTTCCACACACTTTCTCTCTGTTTTTTATTACTTCTTGAAGGTTGGCACTGTTGATCCATGCGGCGACTTCCGCGCCATGATCTCACAGAAGGACGAAGACAGATTCAAAGAAGGTAGGTTTTCACTGACATTATTCAATAATGATAGTGATAATAGTAATTATAGGATATAATCTATTATTATTTTGTGTGTGCGTATTTGAAATTGCATGTCCTTCAATATGTATGTAAATTAGTCACCTTTTTCCTGCAATGGCATAGTTATTGCTTTGGATGAATGTGTCTAAGATTAATAAGTTACATCAGACTATGTTGCCATGTTTTGTGTATCTCTTCTTTGCTATCTTTCTCTGATGTCTGTGAAGAAATTTCTAAAGAGAAGTTACAAAATCTTCATCTTTTTGTCCCCGCCGAACGAGTTCGAGCAGGGGACTATGAAACGGGCTCCGTACGTGTGTGTGTCCGTGTGTCCGTCCGTGCGTCCGTGTGTCCGTGTGTCCGTCCGTGCGTCCGTGTGTCCGTGCGTCCGTGTGTGATCAAAATGTTCAAAATGCTACTCCTTCGCCATTTCTAACCCGATTTTGATTCTGTTTGCTTTATATGATAGCACTACATAGGAGCTTTGAAACTTCTATACAGAATTTCAGTTGTGACCTTTGACCTTGACCTTTGACCTATATTGTACATTTTGCTTCAAAATGCTACTCCTTCGCCATTTGTAACCCGATTTCGATTCCGTTTGCTTTATATGATGGCACTAGGTGAGGGCTTCAAAACTTCTACACAGAATTTTGACCTTTGACTTCTTTGACCTTTGACCTTGATTTTTGACCTATATTGTACTTTTTTGCTACAAAATGCTACTCCTTCGCCATTTGTAACCCGATTTCAATTCCGTTTGCTTCATGTGATGGCACTAGGTGAGGGCTTCAAAACTTCTACACGGAATTTTGACCTTTGACTTCTTTGACCTTTGACCTTGATTTTTTACCTATATTGTACTTTTTTGCTACCAAATGCTACTCCTTCGCCATTTGTAACCCGATTTCGATTCCGTTTGCTTTAAGTGATGGCACTAGGTGAGGGCTTCAAAACTTCTACACAGAATTTTGACCTTTGACTTCTTTGACCTTTGACCTTGATTTTTGACCTGTATTGTACATTTTGCTACCAAATGCTACTCCTTCGCCATTTCTAACCCGATTTCGATTCCGTTTGCTTTATGTGATGGCACTAGGTGAGGGCTTCAAAACTTCTACACAGAATTTTGACCTTTGACTTCTTTGACCTTTGACCTTGATTTTTTTACCTATATTGTACATTGGCTACAAAATGCTACTCCTTCGTCATTTCTAACCCGATTTCGATTCCATTTGCTTTATGTGATGGCACTAGGTGAGGGCTTCAAAACTTCTACATAGAATTTTGACCCTTGACTTCTTTCACCTTTGACCTTGATCTTTTTACCTATATTGTACATTTTGCTACTAAATGCTACTTCCGGCGGGGACATATTTTACGCACCGCGTAATTTCTACTTTTCCTTGTTTTTTATGGTATGTAAATTGCCAATGTTTGCAAGGCTGTACAGATTTCTGAGTGTGAGCACTGCGAGAAACACCCTGCAAACCCTGCAAGCCTAACCGCTGTCAGCTTCATGACTTGGTAAAATTGCACAGGATTTAAAAAAAAGAAAAGAAAAAAAAAAGAACTAATTACTGATAATGCTATTATTGTAGCTGTCAGTTGGTTTGAAGTGCAACTTGGCTGGCAAAGGTGAACATCTTTGTTGCTGTACTTTCCAAATAAAAAGTAACAGACAAAAATTACACCAATCTGATCTCATCATTGTGAGTATTCTGCCATCCTGCCTTGATTCTGATGATGGACATAATTATCATAATCATTTCCCATGGCAGCTGCCAAGCAGATGGGTGAAAGGATTCTGGAACTGGTGCGGAAGTCGTTCGGAGCTCAGCTCTACTCCAAAGCCCTTGATTGTCTTCGAGTCTATCGGGAGGAGGCCATCAAGGTAAGCCACAGATGGAGGATTTCTACATGTGGAGATATAGGTTGATAAGATGGCTGCCCTCCAAATTCTGTTGTGTCAAGGGATAAGTCCACCTTCACATACATGGGGATTGAGTGAATGCAGCAATATTAATAGAACACATTAGTGAAATTTTGTGGGAACTCAGACAGTCCATTTAAAAGTTATGAATTTGTAAAGTAATTACAAAGTCACTGCTGGGTGAGAAGACTACTACAGTGTATGATGTCACATGAATAGAATGATTTAAGGAATATAGAATACAAGGAATTTCACAAAATTTTATTTTTTTGAAAAAAGTGCACATTTTCTTGACTTGTCCCTGACATATGTTAAGGGTAGTATTAATCCCCTTGCCTTCTAAAAGAGCCAAGTCAAGTGTCCTTTCATTATGCGAGAAGAGTGAAAATGTGTTTAATTTTCTTTAAATTTCCTTTATATCGTTGTACACATGTGTCATCACAAGCTGTAGTTGTCTTCTCATCCAGCAGTGACTGAAACTTTAAAGTCATAAATTTTAAACGGATTGTCCCATTTTCACGAATGTGTTCTTCTAATACTGCTGCATTCACTCAATCCACATGTCTATGAAGGTGAACTTGTCCTTTAAGAGTTCAAGAATAAGTTCGGTAATATTTCCAGCAAATAACATACATGAGCATGCATGATAATGTGATCATTGAATATGCTGGGGGCATATGTCTAGAAGTGAAAAACTGCCACCTTTACAAGACTATGGTGTCCCTTGTCGTCGTGGACCATTATGATGTTGTAGCGTTGTTGCTATTGTTTTTGTGCATCACAGTTGAGTGAACCGGAGACCTTCAATGATTACATCAGGAAGCTGAAGGAGGAGCTGAAGGAGCTTCAGAAGACTGATTTCTGGCAGGATGTGACCAAAGGTGAGTGTTAGGGTTAACATACAGGAACCTTTTGTGGAGTGGTTAGGGGGTAAGGAGGCAGGTAGGGAAGGGGGACAGTCTACCAGTGAAAGCATGCAGAGATCCGTTTTGTGGGTCACTTAAAGGCATAATTTACCATTTGCAGATGAAACAAAAACCCAACTGTAGTGCTTCAAAATAGTTCTAAAATGTTAGGGATAGAAACAACCAATTTAAAATTTGAAACAGTGTAATCGATGTTGAGTATTGTTAAATATAGAAAATGTGAACAATTGTTATAATGAAAATGTTTCCAGACTAAACTGTCTACAGTTATGGTTTATTGAGAAAAGCAGTGATATCTCCTTATACTTTAGGCTTTATTGCAAATTTGTATATGGTAGGATGTTTTGTGATACAGCTGACCTACACACATGTATCAAATGTGACATTCTGAACATTTTTTAAATCACTGCTTCCAAAGGAAAACAGGACCTTTAAGCCTTATATCTTGGTATGGCTGAACGTCCAATCGTGTCGTCATATCTATCACAGTGTACCTATTAGAGAAGTGCTTTGCAACACCTATCTCCCATAGACACCTGCCCGAGTATACTTGGGACTAGTTTCAACTGGTTGATAGAACAAACAAAAAAAATGTGCTGCTAAATGTATGGGCCATACAGTGTAAAGTATGTTTCCTTTGGCTTAACATTTCAGATAACGTTACTCTTGTAGACAGCTCTGAATCCAGCGACAGTAAAGTAACCAGAGAAGAGGCCGAAAAGGTATGTATTTTTCTTCTCTCTCGCATTGTTGCTATTGTTAGAAGACATTTTCTTTCCCTTTGTTGTTATAGTTGTGGTTTCTCTCACAGTGTTTTTCTTCTTTCTTTTTTTTTAATCTTTGGGCATACAGTTTGGCTAGATTATCATACAAATGTGCAATTGGGCTAATCAGAAGTGGTTCCCACACTTTTCCAGCATTTTTCTGCCGATACAAGCAATATTAAGTGAGATCCGCACAAACTTTATTATCATTCTTAGAAGTAGTAGTTGCAGTAGTAAACAAAGAACAGAAGTGTAACCTTACAAAGCAGAAATTGATATAAAAGTTGAGAATTTCATCAAGCCATATGACACTTCACCTCTCTGTTGCTCTCCTGCCAGATTTCATTGTAAACAACAACAACAAAAATGCCAACCAATTTTTTTTTTTTCAGTTTTAAAGATTATCCTCACCTCGTACCAACAGTAAAGATATTCAGTGTCATACTAAATTCCAACGATTTTCTGAAGTGAGATACGAGACTGAAAAAACGTAGCAAAATCCACACATTTATATGCAAGTAAGCTGAACGACGCAATAGAATCCTTATGCTGTACATTGAGCCTGGAAAAAAAAAGAATAAAAACATCTTTTAAAACGTTGGGATATGATCATTCACAGAATTGTACTCTCTTTTTTAATTGTAAGCAAAATCTGCAAATTCTGCCATATGTCGTGATACAGGCCTGGGCCCTGTTTTATGAAGAGTTATAATTGATTATATAGTTGATATTTATCATAAGTCTATGGCAGCCTCTGTGTGGTAAAGAAACTTATAATAGATTGTATCTTTTGATGAAACAGGGCCCTGACCTCACTTTTTCTTTTAATCATGGTGCGATATATTAATGGCATCACGATCCACTCGCTATATTTCTTACCATGTGCTCTTCAATCTCATTGCCATGTTCAACTGCAGTTTATCCAGGAGGAGGAGGTGCCAATGGAAGAAGAGCCAGCCGCAGCAGAGCCTGAGGAAGATGCAGATGATTTGGTAAGTTTCTGGTGTTTATGCTCTTTGGATTACCTTAAAATTCAGAACCCCAAAGCATTATGATTATAGTCTGTGGTGCAAAATCACCTGCAGCTATAACAACATTTTGATCTTTATAATTAAAGAAAATTTCTGGTCCTGAGGACTTTGTTATGACATGAGTCGTTGGTATATACAGTGCATAAAGAACAGGATTTTGATGAAATTCTTGTTACAACAAAGTATACAATCAGATCCCAAAATCATAATCAATATATCTTTTGATATATACTCTGCTCTTTGGCTATAAAAGAAAGAAAAAAAGAAAAAAAAAATCAACATATTTAAAGAAAACTACCGGTCCTAAGGATTTTCGTTACAATGGGAGCCACGTGTATTTGAGCTAGAAACATTGATGAAGAGTCAATACAAGTTCTCAAATTCCTGATTGGTTTATGACTCTTAACTAAGTACCAGTACTCTATCAAGATTTGCAGGACATTACATCAGTATTTTCTGTATGATAATTATTACAAGAGGGTATGATAGAATGAAAGAATTTTGTTGTGATTGCTGTATAAAAGTATGAGCATGAAGAGGCTGTTACTAGTTTGCTCCTTTTTTTTTTCTGTGAGTTTCACATGACATATTACCATCATTATTAGTCGTCAGCCTATAAAATTTGCTTCATTTTAACTCACACATATCATTATGTAATCAATCACTGTGTAAAGATCAATGCGTTGTGTTGATCTGACAAATTTTACTATTATGTTGTAACATAATCTCGACTGTGTTTTCTTTGCCAATTAGCAAAGATGTCTGGAAACTAATCATCAGTGAATAGAGATTACCCAATCTTCCTAGTCCCTAATGTGTCATCATGGCATTCCGGCTTATTGCCATGCCTTAGTGGGCTTGCTTTGAATGCTACGATTATCCCTGATAGGTCAAGTTTTGATGGATTAGTGAATGCTGTTGAAAAAGCTTGGCAAGTTAAAGGGATAGTATAGTATAGTATTGGTTGAAGCGAGGATTGAGTCTTTATTTATTTATTTTTTATTTTTTTGCAAGATACTCAGATATTTCTTTACGAAATAAAAAAGAGCATACAATTCTAAAAGGAATTAAAAGTGCATTTGATGAAAATCAGTTTTGAAGTGGCTGAGATGTAAAAAATAAAGTAAATCAAAGTGATCCTAATAAGAGGTGGGTCCCACTTTTTCTTTTGGATTGCTTTGTTTAGGGTATCTCAGCCATTTCAAAACCAATTTTCATCAAACAAACTTTGAATTCCTTTTAGAATTATATGCTCTTTCATATTTTATAAGAGGTTTCTCATCATTTCAAAAAAGATATTATAAAAAAATGTTGGAAACCTGTAGCCCCATCTCAACCGAAGCTGTACCATCCCTTTAAGTTTAGCACATACAGGGTGAATGGGTGTTTGAAGTGTGCAGAATCGAACATCCTTGTTACTGTCTATCTTGTCCCATTCTTTTCAGCTTGATATGATGTAAGAGACCCAGAAAGCCCCGGAATGAGAACATTGGAGAGGAGTTGAGGACGTCGGAGAAGAGTTGAGGGAACCATGGCAACAGAAATCATTCCTCCATCACGGGAAGCAGTGACATTGCACATCAAGGGCTCCCTCTCCATCTCTGCTGTAGCAGCTCTTCTCTCGTAATGTTCCTACCACGCCATGAACACTCTCAAACTGGCATGGCTGCAACAGACAATTGACGCACCACAGTACTTGATTCATGGTTCGTTTGTCATGCGCATTATGTTTTGTTGTGATATCAACTGTGACAGGGACATGCCCTAGGAACACACAAGAATCTTAAGAGGGATAATATGATTAGACTAGGACTGCTATCTGATTATTTTATAATAATATTTTTTTATTTTTTTCTGCATCAAAAATAAGAAAATATGTTTTTGAAATGAAAGATACATGTCTTTTTCTGAAATTTCACGTACCATGCAATGTGTACACAGTAAGCTTATTTTCTAACCAGAATATGACCTTTGTTATTGATTTTTTTTGGATAGCAATGCAGGAGCAGTAAATGAAAATAGTGCACATTGCAGTGTTCTGTATCCTTTGCATTCATTCCATGTCACTATCGTGAATAATTCCCTCTATCATGTGCTATAGAAGATTGCCTGACAGACGTTAGCACTGGACAGCTGCCTCAAAATGGTATTTTTTGTTGATGTTTCGAGGGTGCGTTCACACGTGGGATAACATCTTTGAGAGCGGTTGATAGGCGAGGGTTGCGCAATGTTACATTGTTTTGGGATCAGAGATTTGCTGATGTTCAACACGTCTATGCCTCCAACATGGGAAGATTAACTATGTAGATGTTTTTACTTACTCAGCAATGAATTTTGTATTCAGGACTCAACACTTGCTAGAAGCATGTAGCTAAAAGCATGCACCTCCCAAACATACCAATTTCCATAGGAGGCATAGAATTAATTGTGCCGTTATTTGCGATACTGTATGAATGACTGGATGTGAAATATTCATAGGTAATTCTGGTCATGGCGGCATTGTTTCATCATTAAAGAATTCTGTTTTAGTACTCGACAGAAAGAGAAATTAACCAAAGTAAATGTGGATCATTTAGTAGGGAGAATTTACACACTGGCATTGTATGATAATCATCATTATTCAGATAGTTGAGTTTTGCTGTTATTGTTGGTATTTAATTCAAATTATGTTTACCCAGGTGGCATATCATCTATGATAACATCTCAAAGCTGGTTGCTTTCATATACCGCTGTGCTACCATGAAGTTGTTCCATGTGACTAACAAGAAAATCTGGTGGCTGGGTCACCTGAATGAAGCCAGCCAATCACCATCTACATCAGTCCATCTTTTTCTTAATATTTGAGAGAAGAAAAAATTTTAAAACAAAAGAAGAATCATACAACATTTGGCTTTTGAAATCCTAGCCCTTCATTTTGATTTATATTAATCACTACATACTGAGCAGCCAGAGTTGTTTTATTCATTTGACTTCCTCACTCTTTTAATGTTTTCATTCTGTGTTATCATTCAGTTTAACATTTTTTATGCCTCCGCCAACGAAGTGGCCGGAGGCATTATTATTGGAATGCAACATAATCTGGCTGGAAGGGGGAAATGATTTTTATGACCTTAAAGGACAAGTTCACCTTCATAAACATAAGGATTGAGAGAATGCAGAAATGTAAGTAGAACACATCAGTGAAACTTTGAGGAAAATTGGACAATCGATGTAAAAGTTATGAATTTTTAAAATTTTTGTGTTGGAACTGCTGGATGAGGAGACTACTACAGCTTGTGAGTCATATGTGTACAACAGTATAAAGAAAATGTAAAGAAAATTCAACATATTTTCACTTTTTGTCCCCGCCGAACGAGTTCGGCCAGGGGACTATGAAACGGGCTCCGTACGTGTGTGTGTCCGTCCGTGCGTCCGTGCGTCCGTGCGTCCGTGTGTCCGTCCGTGTGTGCGTCCGTGTGTGATCAAAATGTTCAAAATGCTACTCCTTCGCCATTTCTAACCCGATTTTGATTCTGTTTGCTTTATATGATAGCACTACATGGGAGCTTTGAAACTTCTATACAGAATTTCAATTGTGACCTTTGACCTTGACCTTTGACCTATATTGTACATTTTGCTTCAAAATGCTACTCCTTCGCCATTTCTAACCCGATTTTGATTCCGTTTGCTTTATATGATGGCACTAGGTGAGGGCTTCAAAACTTCTACACAGAATTTTGACCTTTGACTTCTTTGACCTTTGACCTTGATTTTTGACCTATATTGTACATTTTGCTACAAAATACTACTCCTTCGCCATTTGTAACCCGATTTCAATTCCGTTTGCTTTAAGTGATGGCACTAGGTGAGGGCTTCAAAACTTCTACACAGAATTTTGACCTTTGACTTCTTTGACCTTTGACCTTGATTTTTGACCTATATTGTACATTGCCTACAAAATGCTACTCCTTCGCCATTTCTAACCCGATTTCGATTCCGTTTGCTTTATATGATGGCACTAGGTGAGGGCTTCAAAACTTCTACACAGAATTTTGACCTTTGACTTCTTTGACCTTTGACCTTGATTTTTGACCTATATTGTACATTTTGCTACAAAATGATACTCCTTTGCCATTTGTAACCCGATTTCAATTCCGTTTGCTTTGAGTGATGGCACTATGTGAGGGCTTCAAAACTTCTACACAGAATTTTGACCTTTGACTTCTTTGACCTTTGACCTTGATTTTTTTACCTATATTGTACATTGGCTACAAAATGCTACTCCTTCGCCATTTCTAACCCGATTTCGATTCCGTTTGCTTTATGTGATGGCACTAGGTGAGGGCTTCAAAACTTCTACATAGAATTTTGACCTTTGACTTCTTTGACCTTTGACCTTCATCTTTTTACCTATATTGTACATTTTGCTACTAAATGCTACTTCCGGCGGGGACATATATTACGCACCGCGTAATTTCTACTTTTCCTTGTTTCGCATAATAAAAGACCACTTGACTTGCCTCTTTCTAAAGGCAGGGGGAATAATATTACCCATAACATATGTCGGTAACGAGTCAAGGGAATGCGTATTTCTTTTCAAAAGATGAAATTTTGTGAAATTCTGTTTATATTTTCCTTATATTGTTGTACGCATGTCATGTGACATCTAAATTATTCGTACACTGCAGTAGTCTTCTCATCCAGCGGTTACTGCACAAAAACTTCAAAAATTCATAACTTTTGAACGGATTGTCCGATTTTCCTCAAACTTTCAATAATGTGTTCTACTAATATTGCTACATTCTCTCAATCCTTATGTTTATGAAGGTGAACTTGTCCTTTAAAGATGGGGTACACTATTGAACACCTTGCTTGCTTCAACTTGATGCGCACGTAGCAAAGGTGCATTGCTATTCAATAGATATTGTATTCAATAATCCACCTATATATTTTTTGAATTTGGTAGATCATAAAGTTTGATGCAAAATACTGTAACTTGCCTTTGCCTGCTTCAGAGGTTCAATTGATAATATAAAATGCAGACCACATTGGGGAAAGGGGATTGTTCGTGTATGATCTCTGAATGAAATGAGCTCATAGGTTGTGGCTTTTGCTTACTCACGCCGAGGAGGTACCACAAATTCCCTCAAAGATGATGAATATAAAAGTGCCGGAGCTTTTTATGTTTCCTTCCACCCTTTTAGCAGGAGGTAGCTATTAGTGAGCTCTTTAGTTCAGCTTGTGAAAGTTAATGAAACTTTGGGTGGGCTTGCCTATGAAGAAATGGCGATTGCCTTTGATATGAGAACTTGCGATAGCCCGACCAAAAAGTTTCGAAAGTTTTCTCTTTTTTTTTCACATACATGAATACATTTTCCACATTGAAGTATAATTAAGTTTAATCCACTTCTATAACATTCAGCAGATTTTCCTCGTGAATCTGTCAACTTTGATTATGCCTCGGAGTGAAAGTTCTCAGGCAAAGTGTAGGTGAACTCCACCTCGATTGATATCTTTCGGTGTGTAAATCCCCCTTGTGTGTCTTTGGTTTACTCATTCAAGTCCCTGATGTGTTTTAATGTACACATAGATCATTGGCTTACAGTGATTTGACCGAGTATAAGGCGTACTATCTTGCACTGCTATCTATACTATCTTGGTGCAGAGGTTGCAGCTGAAACACTGAAAGTTGATATTTTGTGTCCTCCTTTTTCTTGTAACGTTTTCTCTTACCTCCCATGCAAGTCATTGTAACAGGTCATAATATTTATATATCCAAACTTAGGATTTAAGTCCAAGCATTGTTATTCTGACACAATATTTTGAGGTAATACAGGACTCAACTTATTATATTTCTGCTGAAACAAAACAAAACAAAACAAAACAAAACAAACCTGGGACATCACTGTGGGAAAAGGTTACCACACTTACAATTGTTACTGCATCAGTTCACAATGGCTTTGGCTAGAAACTTGTAAAAAAAAATTATCTACATACACGTTGGTAGATTTTAAAATGCCATCTTTAATGACTTGGAAAGAAGAAGAAGAAGAATACATGTCACAAAATGTCAAAAAAGAATGGCCAGTTTGGTTCTTGTGAGGAAGGAAAGCGATGCCAATATTGCAAGGGCAGCTTTAAGCAGAGCTTAACGAGAGTGCCCATGTTTATTCTTTAAGAATCTCTGGAATATTTGTTGTACGTGTTTCCAGAAGTTTATTAATCATGAAATGATAAAATTGTACGTTTATGAATTGACCCTATTTTTTTTCCTCATGAAATTCCTTGCCCAATTGTTCTATTTAGTTGCTAAAATGAATGAGATTTTGCTGGTAACTGATTTTGGTATGGTGTTAATGAAGTCTGTTTTGAAATATAAAGAACAGTAAAATGAAATAGGGGTTGACATGTATGTAACTGTTCACTTCTTGTGTATTTTCGTGTGCATGCACACACAAATTGTTTTTGTTTTTGGCATAATGTGTCTTTCAATACAGTGTACTTTCATTGTAAATTGGGATCTTGAAACAGTGTTGTTTCGATCTGAAAATTTAAGAAATATAAAATGAAGAAATCACACACAACACACAGACACACACACAAACATGCATGCACATGCAACCATACATACACCCGGGAATGTACTGGGAAGATAGCACATGTCAATGAAATGCATGTAGAACTATGGCCAAGGATTTTGTCAAGTACAGCTATTACCCCGCTCTTTCATCCTGCTGGTTCAAAATGCTTTATGCTAGACCAAATCAATTATCAATTTGAATTCACTGGAAGTTTGGTTGGCACGAAGGGAATGCCTGTAAAGGCCTCTTTCCTTCGAATCTGGTTGCATGTCCTTCGCTCTGTGGATGTGATTGCTAGGCCAGGCAAGTCTTTGGTAAAGAATAAGGCAAGTCCTGGCGTTATTATGGAAGCTTTTTTTTTTTTTTTTTCAGGAAGCAGTGTGCGTAACATGGATGGGGAAAAAAATGGACTCTATGACATGAACAGTGAAAGGCAACTCCATGTGAAGATGATTACAGAAAGCAATGCGGGTTTGTCACCGAGTGTGACATGGCATCAACCTTGTGCAAACATGGTTAATAATTATGGTATATTGCCACTTGGTATAGTCCCTTTTTGTCTAATGCCCGTTTGGTCTCATTGTACGTGGTCTAATCCCGTTTTGTCTACAACCAGTTCGTCTAAAATTGATATTATTTGGTCTAGTAGCCACCTTGCCTACTTACCATTTAGTTCGACTAATACCATTTTAATTACGCTGTGCTCATTTCATCTAATATCCCATTGGTCCATTACCACTTAGTCTGTGTCTAGTAGGCGAGTTGAAAACTAAAGTATTGGTCTTTAGACGAAATAACTGTTGGCCTAAGTTGGTATTAGACTATTAAGTGATTATTAGACGAAATGATCACTTAAATAGACCAACTGGAAACGGACCAAACGGATGAGTCGTGTTGTTATTAGACAACATAACAGTGCAGTGAACTGTCTTTATAAAGAGCAATGGTATTTTAAAAAAAAAAAAAAAAAAAAAATTGTAGATTGTAGATTGTATTGTTTTTCAGTCCGAGATATGACACATTTTCTATGTGACAAAGTGTTATCTGTTCCCAAGGGAGTATGTTGTAACAAGCGTCCAATGTTGTAAATTGGCATATCAACGAGCTTTAGATCAGCGACGCGAACGCTATTTAAGACGACGCAGCCTCCCGGGTTGGACAATAGAAACGGCTGTCTTAGCTTGCGCGCGTGCAGAACACCACTTTTTGCCTAATGAACATCGTCTTTCTAAGCGTTCGCGTCGCAGACCTATAAATCTCGATAATGTTACGTTCCTCATCGTTGACTCTTTGTACATGTATTCGTATTGTTCTGTGTAGTTTGTACTTGTTCATCACGAGCACGTGATTATGAGCCGAAATAAAGAAATGCCTTTAAAAGGCGTTGTCATTTCTTACACAAAAGACTCTCATGAATTGACTGTGTCATTTTGAATGTTGTGGCGTGCCCAATTCACTCTGTGCTGAACTCATATGAATCGAGTGACTCGTTTAGAAACGAAAGGGTAGAAGTTTCATCCAAATCGAATAAAGAATGAGAAAGTTATGGAATTTCATAAAAAAGTTTCATCGTTTTTACAAATTAATACTACAGCTGTACCAGTCACAAATACATACGAAAGTTACATAAATTATAGGGCCATATCCTCAAAATATTTGAAGGTATGCTTTCATGGACATTGTTATTGCATACTGTACACGGAGTATAGAAAGCTTTCTGTGTTTGATGTACAACGGAATGTCAGCGCGCAACTGACTGGATAGAGGTATTATTTCATTCGCGACATGTGCACAAATATTTTATTGTTGAATTTATTTTTTTCATTTGCGCCGTACAATGGAATGTTGTGTTGATGAAATTTCCAAGTCGTAATTCACCGTGTGATCGCACTTTTTAACGTCAATGGCATGCTAACAGGCTGACAGGAGCTGTGTCGAGATCTGAACGTATGAAATAACAAACTTCAACATTATATTGTTTCAAACATGATGGCTAGGAATAGACATGCTACCCGATATGCTTCTATGCTATGGAGGTACATGTAGGCCTACATGTAGCTGATGGCAGGATCGGATTCTTTTCTCTTCTCTCTTTTTTTTTTTTTTTTTTTCCTACAAAGAGCTCTTTCATGAGGAGAGCGCGCATGCGCGCTCCTACAATGAATAGGGAGCGGCCCCACAAAGCACTTATTGTATTTTTGAGCAAAATAAACAAAATGAAAATTATGCAGTGCACTGTAATAAAAAACACGCTGATGAGATTGAAACACACTATTTCTCGGATAACAAAAATGTCGTTTATGTTCAAAACTTCAGTGATAGCGTTCTGTTGTATCCATAATAAACATCTCTTTTTGGATTATTTCCACGAACGTTCTCACTGGCTTTCGCTAAATACATAAGCATGCTCACGTCGGCAATAATATGTTTTATCAGGGAAGAAATTACTATACTTTCTCCCTCGGATGTGCTTGTCGATACATTGTACAATGTATTTCTGTAGTAATTATACTCGTAGATATCACACGCATGGTGTTTTTCGCGGCTTAGGATGACCTACGTTTTGGGCGAAGGAATCCGAACACTGCCAATAGAGTGGCGCTCTGAAGCCAGGCGCGCTCTGAACAAACTCAAGCCATCCATCCTCCACCTTTCTAATCTCGCTGTCTCCCTCTCTCTCTCCTTTTTCTCTCTATCTCTCTCCCTCTTTTCCCGTCCTTTTTACTCACTTTCTTTTGAAGTCTTTTTTTTTTTTGTATCTTTATCGACATGATATTTTCACAGCTGGTATATTTTTCTCCTTCTTTCTAAATGCTAACTCTCAGGGCATCTTCTCTAAAGGAAACTACCTCAGCTTTTAAAGTTTAGGAGCGATGTATTGTGGGAATACTAAAGTAATAAACCTCATCAAATGATCCGGATTTCTCTTATCCAAGGCAAACCCTCATCAGTGGGCGATTGACAAGATAACAGGTTTCGATTCCGCCGTTGATACCGTGACTTTGATGATTGTCGACAATATCTGCCGAAAGATATTAGACCAAATTTAGAAGTACACCGGTAAAATAAATGGGGCAATAGGTAAATTCAAATCGCGAGGGTTATTGTAAGGGAATCGAGATTGCAAGATTAAAGCAATTAACGTTACCGAACTTCAGGATAGCACCAATGAAAGATTGGACTGATGGAAATGACGGGGGAGTGTGGCTCTATGAGCCCATGAACCCTTTTCTCGCTCCTCACGACTTTCCCCAGTCCTGACGGTAAGTGACGGCTAAATGAGGAATAATGCGCTGGCTATAAAAACGTGAGGCGAGAAGACGTCTTCTAGAAGTTCGACAATGTTCCTTATTTGGGGTGAGAATGCGAAAAGATGATTTGTTCGAACTCGCTAAAGCGCCTTTATATTAGGATGAGAAGGAGAAAAAGGCAATTTCCCCAAACTCGCCTATAGGCCCTTTGCTTGTTTAGAACAAGAGACGCGTCCTCTCAAAACTTGGGTAAGAGCTTTCATGTCGGAAAAGAAACCGAGAAAGCGACCTTGTTGAAGTTGAAACTAGCTCATCCGCCTCGTTGAAGACGATTGGCGCCGAGGCGCCCTTGTCAGGCGAAAAAGCACCTTCTTGTCCCGTTGTCGCACACAAAGCACCTTGGCGAGTTTTGAAAGCAGCCTTCATGCCTTATTAGCGAGGTTTACATCTGAGACGCGAACGCAAAGGACGATGCTATTAGGCTAAACATGGTGCTCTGCGCATGCGTGAGACATCTGTTTCCATTGTTCAACCCGGGCACGTGCCGGGAGGCTGTGTCGTCATGGCGTTCTCGTCGCAGATTTAAAGCTCGATAATTGTCCTAAAGAAGGTGCTTTTAAGCGAGTTTGCATAATTATAAACGATTTCTCGTTTCACGTTTCAAACGCTGCGTTGGCCATCGTCAGTTTGGTCGGTGAGTATTCTGGGCCCTGTTTTATGAAGAGTTAAAATCGATTATAAAGTTGATTTCAACTGTAAGTCTATGGCAGACTGTGTGGTAAGGAAATTTAAATATTTAATCTTTTGATAAAACGGGGCCCTGGACATGTTTTTACATTCACTTTTCCTACAGGATGATGAAGAGATAACTCAGTGATTCCCCTCAGCTGGAGATATAGACATACCGAGTACTGGAGTTACCAACACAAGAAATTAAACAGATGGCTAAAATCTGAAGAACAAAAAGAGAATAGCGATTATACATGACAAAGCTTACATTTATGAGTCCTTGTTGAAGTAACAATAAGTTCAGACATAATGAATTGATGATAAGTATAACAATATTTACAATATCATTTATAGATATTGATATTCTTACCGTCATCGTTATAAGTTATTGAATTCATGAAAAGAATTAAGAAATCCATTAGATTGCTATCCCAAGGCAGACATGTTTTCATCCACATACCTTGATTCGTCTCCGAAATAATTTCTCTCTTTTTGTCATCAGTTTGGCAAGTATCATGTTCCAGTTTTCGCCCTGACAAACGTGGAACGAGAAATGAAAGTGTTCCACCAATTTCTTCTCGTTTCCTTTGGATGACGTTGAGCCACTGAGTAGCCCGGGGACAAAATGTGTCAGTTCTTACGAGACTTGATAAACCTATTCACACTTACCAACATTTTAGGATCGGAATATGCATGTCTGTATACTCACAAAATTTGCACGGAAACAGAAATACCAACGTTCTTTACCAGGAATCGAATCTATACGTTCAAATACGGGCATGTTCGCGAACGTTTCCACTCTTGAAAACTTTACTTTACATCAGGCCGTGTCACACCTTTCCGGGCAAGCTAACCGGTCTTGTTGCGAGGAGGGATTTTCCGCACGCAGGAAAATTTTCCGCGGGCGGACAAGAATGTTTGCGAGTTTCGAACCTGTTTCTTACCTACTAGACACGTACTACTTACCTACTTCTTACCTTCTACTTGCGTGTATTCCGTGTGACCTGCGTGAGAGCTTTGAAACCGATCCGTTTTCTGTTACGAGCGACTTACAGGTGCTGAGATGTACCTGCGTTGGAGTTGCCTACGAGGCGCTGCTGGTAAGGGTCTCATACTGGTGTTCTGCGTGTACCTCTGCGAGCGAACCCCCATGACTCACTCGGAACAAGTTTTGAGCATGCTCAAGGCCTTGTCATACCACATTAGGGGAAGTTTTGCGGCTTGACTTAAAGATTTACGTGCGCACGTCCTGGCGACTACGGATGAGATATACGTGCCAGGTACATCTCATTGCATCATAAGCAATGAGATATACGTGCCAGGTACTGTCATGTGCGGGTCATCAGCGGGGACCTCCGACAAGTCGTACGCAAGGCTTGCCCGGAAGCGTTTTTTTTTTTTTTTTTTTTTTTTTTTTTTTTTTTTTTTTTTTTTTTTTTTAAGACGGCACAGATTGGGGCATGGGAAAAATGTTGGGTTAGGGTTTTTGGTTGGGGTTAAGGTTAGGGTTAGGGTTAGGGTTGGGGTTAGGGTTAGGGTTAGGGTTTGATGGTTAGGGTTAGGATTAGGATTAGGGTTAGGTTTAGGGATAGGGTCTCCAATAGATTTTTAGAGTCCCCAATCTGCGCCGTCTAAAAAAAAAAAAAAAAAAACACGCTGCCCGGAAAAGTGTGACACGGCCTAACTGCCACAATGGACATTCCCGCGCAGAAATTTTCCCGCTATCGTTAACACGTATTATACAGTGCCCGGCAAAAAGCGGCGGTGCTCGCTGAGATCTCACGATAATTTCCAGCAAACTGTCGGAATTGATGTTCATACTGAATACATGTATAAGAACAATAATTAATTTGAGTAATTTGAGGAGGAAAAATACCACTAACCGTTGGCCTGAAATCTCGACTCTGTTATTGGTTGAAAATGTGCATTTTCCGCTGCAAAAGGCAAGGAGTTCAATCACCGGCGTTCGAGTAAAAGCCCTATAGTTTGGCGTGGTGTGAAAGTTTTCTGTACGTCACCCACATGTAAGATTGGATAAAATGAAATTACATGTTTGCATTATGAGTCATCAACGCGAGCTGCCGACTTGCAGATTTTTTATTTTTTTTTTTCTATTTGAGACCACCCGCATTGGGTTCTTTTCTCTCATTGCGTCAATTATCTTCGTTGTGGTTATTCCCTCATTATCACACGCATGCGCATTATGAACGTCTAGTGTCTGGATGGGGATCAATCTGAAAATCGCTTCTTTCAACGCTGAAAGGTCCAGTTTACCTTTGGGAGCAGTGATTTGAAGAATTTTCAAGATATCACATTTGATGCATAAGTGTAGGTCTGTTGTATCACAAAAACATTCTACCACATAAAATTTTCGCAATAAAGCCTAAAATAAAACAAGATATCAGTATTTTTGTCATTCAACCATAACTGTAGACGGTTTAGTCTGGAAACATTTTTATCATACCTATTGTTCACATTTTGAGTATTTAACAATACGTAACATCGATTATAAGGATTCAAATTTTTACAGTGGTTGTTTCTATCCCTAACTCACATTTTAGAACTATTTTAAAGTACTAATGCTGGGTTTTTCTTTCATGTGCAAATGGTAAATTATGCCTTTAGATTACGATTCCTTCGCTTACCACACCATGGCAATTGCTCGACTGTCAAAAATTTCCAGTAATTTGGGTTTGTTTCCTATACTGGCTAAGAGACTAACGCCTTGCACCACTATAAAACTTGAAGAATTATTCTACATTTTTTGCCTTTGAATTTTCACGAACTATCTTTGAGATAAGGTTTTTCTTGACACCCCCAAACAAAAAGCATGTGGGAGCTTTACTGCTTTCAATTGTCAAGAAGAAAACCTTACATTAAGTTTACAAAAAGCATCGGGTTTTCTAAAGCAAGACTATTTCTTATTTTTATTATCATTATTTTTGTTTTGTTTTGCCGGCACGTTACCACATAATCGGTGTATATCTTGGAGACATTTACCTTTCGACTTGTAACACGTGACCCTGAGTTTTACATTATGGCTGTTTCTTGTTTTGTTTTTGTCAACGGGAATTTATGAATAGGAGCTTGTACAGAAAGCGAGAGGTGAACTAAAAATAACTCCGACATATAAACATAAGCTTCCAACAGTATGTACCGTGTATGAAGTACGAGACGGTTAATTTCATTTTAGAAAATTCTTCCTGACCGAATCGATGTAATCCGTGAAGGATTATCGAAAGCCTAATCATATCAGCGAATAGGGAATGCAATTTTCCCTAATTTGAAGAATGTTTTCTTCCAAAAATGCACCCCTAATTTTTGTGAATAGGCCCCCAAATCGAGCTAATTTGGGTTTTGACGTATAATACGGGATCCAAAATGTCCCTCATTCACGTCTTTGTTGATGAGCAAATCACGCCGGAATGTAGTCTCTTCAAAAGGATCGCGTCTTGAAAAAAGATCCCTGCATCGTTATTGTGTGATGACTGCGGGGAATAAAGGATGATCCTCGCTTAAAGGGTGTGTACAGTTCTGGTCGAGGTGAAGATTTCGCTTTTAACGTTTTGTGAGATATTCAAAAACCACTCTATGAGATGTCAAAGAGCATGCAGTTCTAAGGGGTATCAAAAGTTTATTCGATGAAAATCGGTTTTGAAATGGCTGAGATATCCAAAAACAAGGTGAAACAAAGAGATACTAATAAAGTTGGGGCATGTCGCCTTTTATTATTAGCACTTTTTGGGATATCTCAGCCATTTGAAAACCAATTTTCATCAAATAAACGCTGAATCCTTCTTAAAATTACATGCTCTGTCATATTTCATAAGAGGCTTTTCATTATCTCACTTAGGAATGTTCAAAACATGAATCCCTACCTCAACCAGTACTGTACAGTCCCTTTAATCTTAGGCTTCATGTCGTGCGTGCATGGATAGAGGAGACGCTGGAACGAAAGAATGAAAGAAATGACGAGCGAATGCATTTCGGTCGCCCGTAGGTGATAAAAGCACTGACCGTTGCCTTGTGGTAATCTCGACAGTTCGTTGGAAAGTTTTAACCACTGCTGAGGGTATAGAGTCAGTCGCCTCGATATGGTTGTCGCTCTGCTTTTAATACGTCTCTACTCTTGATAAAGACTTTAAAAACACACAATTTCTTATCGGCATAATTCTCCAGGAAGCATGGATACGATGTGCTGAAGTTGACATGTGAGGGGTTACCAGAAAAACAAAAGCCATCTTTGACTGACTTAAAAATTAGTTACTTTATTCAAGTTCGCTATCTCGGAAAAACTGTAAGATTTGAAAAGAATTCAATCAAACGTAGAACCTTTCAACCCCAAACAACAACAATTAAGGGAATAATCATCAACATCTAAAGAAAATAGAATGACAAATCAGACATTGCCCTTCAAAAAGAGTATAATTTCATCACTATTGTTTTCACAAGTATCAAGGTAGAATCACTAAAGCTCTGCCAAGAAATGTACCAACTTGGTCTGTGTAGCAGACTAGCACATCTTTTGGCAAATTGTGGTAATCTGCGATTACTATTAATCTCCTATCAGAAAAGAAAGAAGTCTTCAGACCCATCACTCAAAACGTCGTTCGGAATTCTCAGTGCATTGTGCCAATTCATTCAGAGCCCTAAGTACCATGATAATAGCATGATGGGAGGTCCGATTCTACATACGGCATACAGTCTTATTGCTGTCGTAGCCCGAATCTAGCCTTTCCATTAAAAAAGAAGAAGAAGAAGAAAAAAGTAACAATGAAAGTCCAAACCTCGTATTTCCCAAGAGTAGAAGTTGGTATCAAACTAAACCTAAAACCCTATCACAACCCTAACCCTTACCCTAGTCCTTGGAGAAAATTAGACCCGAATAGACCGGTTCTGTGACGATTCAGATTTTAATCATGCTTTGCCCGGGATGCTTTGTTCACAAAGGTTGCCCTAACAACTACAAAGCTTGCCTGACCTAGCAACAACCAAGCAAATTCCTTCCTATGGAACTTAATGGGAGGGAGCAGGTACATGTAATGTTTTGCTACGATGCTGTTGGAAAAGAAACATCCATAAATTGTAATAAATTACCGAGACGGTCTGTTGTGGCAGAAGCAAAAGAATGTCGTGTCAACCTGTTAGAATGATAGTCAGCTGCGCTAGTTCGACTTGGACGGCAGTGAATGTTTTGCCCTTTTCAAGAGTTAAGGAATTGCACCTGTTTTGAGCACGGTAAAGCAGGTGTTCACATTTTACAAATAGGTACATTAATGTAAATTTCACAAATCGATACATTCAGGCCGGTAAGTTATTAAACTTGCAGCTGTAAACAGTTGAATGTCGTGCAAATAACAATGAATAAATGCCAGGGGCACTGCCATATAGGCCTACTGTAGTGGATTATAATTGACTTTTAAACAAAAGCCTCGAGTTCGAATCCCGCCAAGTGCGAGAGTGATTAGAGAATATTTCTTTCATTTTATTTATTTTTGGTTATCTTTACTCCCACGATGGTCCTCTCAAACCATGTGTTTCGGTTATGTATTTAATAAATGGATACCTGACAACGCTATATAGGGTGATGATAAGGGCAGGACACTGGTAGAGCAGTGACAACACTGAAGAGGCCTACCTGCCTACCTGTCGGGAAAAAAAAACTAAAATCTTTAATGTATTATCTAATTTAATATCTCATCACCACCTACATTGACATTAGAATGTCATTCAGGAGTGTTAGTCAAATGAAGACGATCTGACTCTACAGTGAAGGATTTTTTTTCCCCCAAAGACTATGATCTCATCAGTTTCTTCACTGGAATAGCCTTATTTTGCTTCAGTGTAACTAGCAACCATCATTACAGTACACTGTGGGAGGGGATCTTTAAAAAGGGTAAGCTTAAAATACAGCTACTGACCCTTCATTATCAACCCTCCCTACCCCCTTTCTGTCCATCACTTTCTTCGTGTAATGAATTGGTCCCTGTCATTCATTTCGTCCTATCCTGTTTCATCTCATTTATCCTTCTTTTGTCGTGAGATCTTTTGTCGTGTGACACGATAGGCCTATACAGGTGTTACTGTGCGCTCAATGCTCACTGATCTCTGCGATAGGTTCACACATCCCATTCAAACGCACACTAAAAACGCAACAACGCGTCGACTATTTTGCGCCTAGAGGAGAAAAATGCGACACCTCCAAACAAAGCAGAGCCCTTCAAGCTATGAATGGCGCCACCTATGGCGGCAGCCTATCAAAATGCCGATCACTGAGGAGGACATTACGACGAGTCTGCTGTTTAGGGTATAGGGCAATTACCCCCAGAGCAATTATCCCGGACCCATCCCTTGACCCTAACTCTCACCCTAATCCTGAACCTAATCCTAACCCTAACCCAAACTCCGAACCCTAAACCTAACCATAACCCTAATCTTTATTGTAACCTTATCATTAACCAGTAATTAGCCGGGGGTAAATTGCCCTCGGGGGTAATTGCCCTGATATGCCACCATGCATCTACAGTATTTTGCCGTCTTTCGTTGACCCAGTGCGAATATGTCTGGCTTACAGTCAGTGGGTCTAGGGTTCGAACGTCATTGAGACAATGCCGTGTGTTATCATGCCATTTTCTCTGTGTACACCCGCTCGCGGATAAAACCATGGAGCTACCATGATAAAACGTTACAATGGAGGTCGCATGTGTAAACGAGAAAAGTTCATGCACGTTAAAAAAAAAAAAAATCCATTCTTCATAAAGCCCCCGTCACATTAGAGCGGATCGAGCCAACGAATGCCTAGCGGATCCGAAAATTTGCAGATACGCTCACATCCGTTGCTCGTCGTTCTTGACCCGCTTGACATTCGTTGTATCCGCTAGCTGTTCGCAGAGATTCGCAGAGATCCGCCGGAGCCAAATTTTGATTTTGGACATGTCCAAAATCTTGAGCGGATGACGAACGGAATGACAATCCGCTCTGTGTTCGCTTAGCATCCGCTGATTGAAAGTTTTGGTCGCTCTGCATTCGTTTCTCATTCGTCCGCCGTTCGTCCAAATTCGCCCAGCAAATCTGCACAGCAACACACGTTAATCAAACGTAGATAGAAAATAGATATTCATATATAGCACACAATAATAATAACAAAAGTGATAATTATAATAATAAGAAAAAAAGGTCTTATTTGCCCAGGGTAGTCTCTTCAGTGTTGTCACTGCTCTACCAGAGGGCCCTGACATTATCATTACCCCAGCGTTGCCAGGTACCCATTTATACACCTGGGTCGAGAAGGACATCGTGGGTAAAAAAACAAATCTTGTCCAAGGATGTAAGCACTGGGCGGGATTCGAACCCGTGTCCTCGGTTCGGGAGTGGGATCCACTATGCCACAGCCCCCCCCCCCCCCCCACATGACATTTTATTATACGTATTCTGGCATTGAGTAGTAAGAGAACATTCTTCTAAACCACTGCTATAAAAGTCAACCTGTAGTAAATGGGAATCTCTGAATGGAAATTGGGAATTGGGAAAGTTCGACTTCAGTTGGAGGCACCAGACGCAATGGAGGATGTTGGACTACCAACATCATCGTCACGTGATCATCAGAAGGAAGTACTAGGGAATCTTGAATGAGCGACATCAGGAGTACTTGGTGGTTACTTCTGCTTCCTTCTTTTGGGGGCCATTTTTACAGTCACAACTATCTAACAAAGAAGAGTGAAAATGTTCAATCTTGAAGGAGTGAATAACAGAAAAGAGTGAGTTTCGAGTGAAATTGGAGTGACTTTGGAGTGACAATGTTCATTTTTCACTACTTTTGGAGTGACCTCAGGGATCACTCCAAAATCTTCTAGTGATCCCTGAGGTTACTCCAAAATTAGTGAAAATGAACATTTTCACTCCAAAGTCACTCCAATTTCACTCGAAAGTCACTCTTTTCTGTTATTCACTCCTTCATGAGTGAACATTTTCACCCTTCTTTTTTTAGAGAGACATTACTTGACACTGTCACTGCTCAATGATATGGTAGAGTGTGCGTCATCCGAGATCCGTCACGTGATTGCCGCAGTATCGCTCTGCATATGTTGGGCATTCGCTGCTCATTCGCTTTATCCGCTCAGCATCCGTCGGATGGACTGTACACATTCGCTTTCATTCGTTACTTTATCCGCTCGTTACACGGTTAGCATATGTTCATCATTCGTTAGGCGAACGTTCGAAAACCACATTTTGCTTGCGAATTCGAGCGGATTTGAGCGTATCTGGACTTTGCCAAATTTTGCCCATCCGCTAGGCATTCGTTGATTTATACGCTGTAGTGTGACGGGGCCTTTACCTTGGGAAAGGGGGCAAAATCGCTGTGCTAGTTCCACAACAATCAGAAATCAAGAAAATACCCGAAACTGTTATGTTCTTCTGGTTACTCTGACGACTTGTTACTACAGTAACAGAGACTCCAACTCTCCCGTTTTCGACGGGAGATCTCCCGCCGAAAACCCATTTTTGCAAAATCTCCCGTTCTCCCGCTTGAGATTTAATTTCTCCCGCCCTGGCTCTGTCTCCCGTTGGAAAGGATTTCTTACTTATTGCTATTGTATGTTGAAAAAATAAGCCTTAGATAGCACCAGGGAGCATGTAGAACCCCAGGAACTTCGCGCTTCGCACACATCAACTTGGAGTCTCCCGTTTGCTAGGGGTTTCAGGCGGGAGAATCTCCAGATTAGAAGGTGCTTTGGGTTGGAGTCTCTGCAGTAATAACGTTTTTCTTTCTCTTTTCTCTGGCCTACCATGCGGTTGCTACCGCAATGCGCCAGATAAGTAGCCGGGTGCCACTGGGAGCAGTATGCTGTGGGTGCCGCGGGCGGCCGCGATGAAGGAAGCACTTCAATTACGCGCAGATTTGCTCATTAGCGCTTAGGCTCCATGAGTATTACGAGCCTATTTCTGGCGGTTTATGATTCCAACCAAGTAATGGCCGAGTCAGAGACACCGAGGGTATAATATCCACCTCATTCTAACTTCTCCTTCAAACTTTCCCACTTCAATGATTCACCCTATTCTGTTGGAGATGGGGCGGAGGGAGGGAGGGGTGCATGGGTAGTTCGGATGGAGGTGGAGGTAATTATAATTATCAATGAAGGGGGTTATTATTGTCGCAGAAAATGGTGTCTGGTAAAAGACAATCATCCCAAAGCCGATAACGACTCAACCTTAATTTCCTAATCGAACACTAAATGAATATGCCGTCATCATGCATTTTCTTTTTTAAATTCATACCTCCATCTTTTTATTCATCCATCTAATTCATAAATTCATTCATTCATTCATTTTGTTTCATGCTGTATGTGCAGGAGAAAAGAAAACTGTTCGGAAAGATTTCATCACATCATAAAGATCCAATGGCACAACGAAAACAAACGAAATTGGCAGGTATAGACTCGACCTAAACAAAAAAAGGAAAAAAAAAGAGAGAAATGGGTGTGGTGTAGTGATATTTTGAGTAAGGTTATACGTGCTGCCACATCTTACTGCCGAAATGACCGCATTGGTTACGTGACTGTTTATTTGGATGACGTCACCCGAAAGATACACAAACATGACTGCGCCTGATAACGCGCCTTCCGAATACCGAACTGAAACCCTGAATTGAATGGACCCAAAACATGATATTTTCTGATATTTTTATCTTCACACTTATGCGGAGTGCTTTTCAGTGATGACATCATAATTTGTTTGCCTACCTGATGCAAGCGATATCACTATTTTGAAAGAAAAAGAAGAAAACAATGTGAAGCTTTACAAATCCATAATTGAAAATATTGTGTGGTTGCTCCGCTTGAATCTTTTTTCCACACTGTCTGTCGGATTTTATTTCATTATGTTTGTATGCTGAAATCAGTTGAAAAAGGCGAGATGTTTAATTTCAAGTCTTCATCACCTGTCGACTCTTGTCAATGTTCACGGTAATATATCATTATGCTCTACACAATGTCACCTAGAATGAGAAGTATTGGACAGGACGGTGTTCCCTATCAAGCTTCCAATTTAATGTTTTGATACAAAGTGTTCAGAAGAACAAAAGTATCCATAAATTATAGATTCTCAGAGAGAAAAAAAAAACGCCTGCAGATATACTGTTTGCGATCATCTCTATATATGCATGATCAGTATGGCTTGGCTATTTCGTTTATCGCCTATCATACTGCCTATATATATTTTGTAGTGCCGTATCACTTCGGGTCGTTTAATCACACTTTGAGAGTGAGATTTGTTGCTAGGCAACGTCCCGCTCCGTTGGAACCTCTCCTCTTCAGTTACTCTTCACTGTCATCAATAGATAATATGGGTGTGGTACCAGCCGAAGATCTCTGAAGACGCATGAAAAAAGCGGAATGCGAATTCGACTAATCTCAAACTTCCGTTGGTTCTCCGTCTCTCTCTCTCTCTTCTTCTTCTTCTTTCTATCTTTCCCCTCTCTCCCTCTATCTCTCCCTTTCTCCCCCTCTCTCTCCTCCTCTCTCACTCTCTCTCTGACAGGAAAAAATAGATAAGACAAGACTGAAGAGTTGCCACTGCCATTTGAAAGGTTGACTTTGAAATTTGAAATTCCAACTAAGGAGGTATCATTAACAAGGAGGTATATCACTAACTTTATACCTCCTTGTTCCAAAATTCGACTGAAAAATTTAATGGAGCGCTCTGGGACCTGTTGCACAAAACGATGCAATCAAACATGAGATGTCCGAAAATCAATTATAGGTCAGATACCAGCCAATCAGAACTGAGTATTCAGAGACTTGTTTTTGATATCATCTTGTATGCAACAGGGCCCTGGTCGCCGCTGCATGATGATGATGAGTTATAATTGCGTATAGTAGGTGTGTACGCACGGTTGTTAGCATGATACATACACAGATAATGTATGGGTATAAATGCTTGTACACAGAATAGGTATACAATTTCTTGTTCACCGTGCGGCAAAAGAAGTGCAGACAGTTAATCATTGCTTGCTGGAGCAAGTTCATATGAAATGTATGCCATGTTCACGCTCTGTGGGTAATTGCACACTCTCGAATGCAATGAGTTGAATAAAGATGAAAGAAAGAAAACACATTTGGGGGAATAAGGGTATGTAAGGAAAGTATTTTAAGATTGCTTATAGCCAGGATCCGGTTTCAGTGGCAAGTCCCCCGCGTGGCAGATTGCAGGGAAATAAATGGTGAATTGACGATGTTTTGACATTGACAGTGTATCGAAACTCCTTTCACTCGGTAAATAGTTCCACTGTGGGAGAGATTTAAGGCTATTCCACGTGAGGGTTGGGACATTTGCACCCGACAAAACAGTGACAATTCTTGATGGTAACAAAACGTGAGGTATTAGGAGAAAGGAACAGAACAAAATAAGACAAATTCCTAACTGAAAATGTTTAAGAGAGATCTTCTTCTCTGTATACCTTCATCCTGCCGGCCTCTCGGATCATGCTAAAGAGGAGTTATGTCGTGGGAAAACGAGACAATTGTGATAAACATCCCGTTCACGGTTGACTTGAAACCATGGTGAATGAAGTCGAGAACGGTTGTCTTCATTTTGATTCATCACTTCGCCTCAAAGAGATGTCGACAGCACGTACCGAATCTATCTTCCAGTGCATGTGCGGGGGCGTAATTTGGCAAATCACGAGAACGAAGCTGTTTAGCAGAAGGGTGCACGCCACGAGTTCGACACCCAGGCATCATACAGCCCACGAGTCATACAGCCCATTCATCAGTTCGACACTAAGCAAACAGGGCTCACGAGACCGACAGCTTAAATCCCTTGTTGTAATGTAGAAGTCGTGGGCTGTTCTTCCCTAGAGTCGAATTCATAGGCTGTATGACTCACTGACCTTTTTTGAATGTCGAACTCGTGGGCTGTATGGCTCGTGGGTGTCGGTCTCGTGGGATGACCCCAAGCAGAGCAAAGCTACAAGGTAACAAGACCGAGAACAGTGATTCACAGTGAATCATTATAGTCTCAGGTTCCCAGTTCGAATCCCTCAGCAGCTACCAGCTGCGGTGGGTGCATGTTACGAGACCGACACTCACGAGTCATACAGCCCACGAGTCATAAAGCCCATGAGTTCGACACTAAGCTAACAAGGTCCACGATACCGACCCGTGTTATATCTGTCGAACTCGTGAGCTGTTTTTACCTGGTGTCGAACTCATGGGCTTTATTTGCCTAGTGTCGAACTCGTAATTGGGCTGTATGACTCGTGAGCTTTGTGACTCATGGACCTGTTTTCAATGTCGAACTCGTGGGCTGTATGGCACGTATGGCTCATGGGTGTCAGTCTCGTGGGATGACCCCGCTGCTGTGATGCTTCCCTAGGACGCCTTATCCACGTTGCCTTGCAATCTCATATAGCCGTTGATCTCGTAGCATGGTAACACGCATTACAGGCTGGGACATTTAATAGACATGGATGCGACCAAATTCAAACCAAAAAGAACGAACGAACAAAGAAACCAACAAACAAAGACAAATGTACAATTAGCTCACAATCTACAATAAAATAATTACAGATTACTGTATATCACAGATAATATCAGGGGGGCATTTCATCAACGAGTTCGTCGGAGTTTTCACCGACAAATTTGCTATCAGCCAATCAGACGCATGGATTTCATTAGCTTTTAACAGTTGTCAGTGTAAATCCTTGCGTCTGATTGGCTGATAGCAAATTTGTCGGTGAAAACCTCCGACGAACTCGTTGATGAAACGCCCCACAGGGCCGATACTCTATAAAACATTAACAAAAAGATATGCGAGAGCTGAATATCATTGAATGCTTTATGATACGTTGTATGCCTTACATCAAGTAGGTACTATAGGCAAGCTCTCCCTGGTATAATTAGCTACCTTTTCTATTCTATATACCGTTCTCATTTGATATGAAAGCTTGATTGATGCAGTAATTCTGCCAAATTATATATATATATATATATATATATATATATATATATATATATATATATATATATATATATATAATATATATATATATATATTAATTACAAAATGTCATTATTATCATTCCCTAGTGTTGTTATTTCATTTTTGTTACAGCAATGAATCAATGTAATTTGACTATCGCCTTCATTTATAAGTATATATTTGCATAATATTCTACTGAACTTGGTAGAGGCGATAAGAGCAAAACGCACATCACCAAACCTACCAATCCTACTTTAATGAAGTTAAACATTGCCTTTCCAAAAACACTATAACATTTTAAAGACTAGCCTTGAACACTTTTGAGACTAGCCTTTATACCTTTTCGTGCCGTGGGCCTCGGACGACATGAATAAGTCTGAGGGGTTTGTGTGCCAGTTTGCAAAGAGTTGAGCAATACTATGTACTACCTATACTTATAGCTAAGATTTCAAATCCTGTTTCCATTGACTTGATAAAAGTTTTTCTGAAGGCAAATTAGGGGTAGGATGATAGCTTCTCTCAAATTGGAAGGAGGGGGTAGGGCTGGGTATTCATCCCCCCCCCCCCCCCGCCCCACCGTTTTAAGGTACCCTAATTAACTGGGTCTGCCAATAACTGTCAAGGGTTTGTCTCGTCTATCATGCCAACAAAGCACGATTAGTGTCTTTTAAGGGTTTTTGCATTTGTTTTCGTTGTTTTTTAAAGTGCCATGACAGTTTCCGTTTGTCTTATTTCGCGTCTGTAGCAATTCCCTATCCCTCCAAAATGTTGTCTGGTGAAGGGTGAGTCACACGGAGCGGGGGGAGAGATCCACCCCGAGAGTTCCCGCTGGGATACAGGAGGCGAACAGCCCTCGTTTCTGGCTAACCCCGCGGCCTCATTACGTCTCGCAAAAACGTTTCTGGTATTACAAAGAGCTGATAAAGCAGCGTTTCAAAGTTTGTTGTCGGCTGGTAAAACGAGACAAAACAAGGAATCAGGAAAAGGAAGGGGAGGGATTGGGAGAGAGGGAGACTTAGGGAGAGTGGAAGAGAGTGATGGAGAGAGAAATAGATAGAGAGGGGGAGAGAGAAAGGTAGACATGCATACTAACTAGCAGTCATGTAAAGTGGTGCACTCGTGGTTCAGAAATTTAATAAGACAACGCGTTCGATCGCTGTAACGGAATTCACAGAGAAATACAAATTAGGTAAAATTATAAATAGTATGAAAAGATTAGGTAGAAAGTTTGGATATATTATCTCTTCTATATTGTTGAGATGTGCTCTTGTCGCGAACTTGCACTCTATGTTTCGTCTGAACGGTGAAAAGCCACGGTGAAAATATCTGCATAGCGCCCTCAGTGTTGGATTACACGTTGCTCGTTTTCACCCCCAAATTCTGCAAAATCCGTCACTTCATATTCGCTTGAATTTTTAACGCTATTTTCTTCACATTACGATTTTTAAACATAATCACGGAATGATATACAATTTTAAAATCAAAATACCAGATGTAATTTTGTAGTTTGTAGTTCTCTGTTCTCTGTATGTTTCACGATTACACTGTATCGTGAAGTTACCGAATTTACATTCTTGGCACGTTCATGTTTAAACTCAGCTTTTGGCGTCAGTGGCTCTTGAAGTTTGAGGTATTATTCCCCTCAAACAATTATTTTGTCCTTTCGAGTGCATTTGTTCCATGGCAATCGATGTGTTTTCGTCTTGTTGAGATGATGAAGACATCTTTGTATTGACTAAGGTAACATTTGAAGAATAAAAACGGTATAAAATAGTCACTGAGTTAGCAACTACAATGCTACGCTGTTATCCACGTTGTCGGGTATTCAAAGATGAGTTGATTTTAACTTTTGCTAATCAAAATTATATACTAGTAATGAAGAGATGAAAGCACGCTTTTAAGATTAGAACCAACATGGACACAATATAATCAAGAGCTGTAGAATCATCGAGCATCTACCACGGATCACCGAAAATAAAATTAGGATTTCCCATGGTTGATGCGGTTGCACTATATATGTCATACTACTAGTGGCAAGTTTTTTGTACACTAATTGTTTTCGTCGAAATTACGTCATCAAGGTTATGGTAGTCCCGTCCCGCTAACTTCACCGTTCCCATAGCATGGCGCGCCGGCTGTCCGTGTCTCCCGCGTTTCTTTGATCAAGCTGTTGACGGGCTCCACGCCGCATCTGTTCGCGGCATCCCCGGCGATAGTCGAATTTGACATGACACCGGAAATATTTCCCCCTTCTTCGTCATCCCCGATCTGACAAGAGAGATGCTAGTCTGAGCTCAAGGCAGACGCCCATGGCCATATACAATTACAACCATAGCTAGGTCGTATCGCGTTGGCCCCTTTCCCACCGTAAAGTAAAGATTCGAAAGGTATGGACGTAAAGTGATCATGGCGATATCTATACCTATTTATGTACCTATCATACTTACCGCTGCATCTATCTATCCATCTGCCTACCTACCTGTAAATCAATCAGTCTATCTACCTACCTATCGATCTATCTATCTATCTATCTATCTATCTTTCTTTCTTTCTTTCTTTCTTTCTATCTATCTATCTATCTATCTATCTATCTATCTATCTATCTATCTATCTATCTATCTATATCTATCTATCTTTCTATCTATCTATCTATCTATCTATCTATCTATCTATCTATCTATCTATCTATCTATCTATCTATCTATCTATCTATCTATCTATTATCTATCTTTCTATCTATCTATCTATCTATATCTATCTTTCTATCTATCTATCTATCTATCTATCTATCTATCTATCTATCTAATTATGTGATATTAGCACTCACACAGAAAACACACACACACACACATTATATACATTTAAAGTGCGTTATTCTATCTATAACCATTGAATACGCATCCTTTTGAATAGGATAAGAAAAAAAGGGGGCCAGTGTGATATGAAATCAAAATTTTGAATAGACAATCTAGCTATAACCGTTACCTGCACAGCACGCAGGAATGAAGTTTGATAGACTTGATTTGAACAGTTACCCATTCAGAATTCAATGTTATAACCTTCAACATGTTTCAAAGGTTTAACATAATGTTGAAAGAACGCTCGTTACACAGGTGTTCTTTTTTTAATTGAATAAGTCCGTGTGACTCAATTACATGAAATTAATGTCCAATATTCGAACGTTCACTCTCCAAATGTATTGTTCCTTTTAAAAAAAAAGTTCAGTTACAACATTATGTATTCCTCGTTTGATGTTGTTTTACACCATGACCCAACCTTATCTTCCGACTGATTCTACATCGATACCATGATTGCCAACATTGCCACGACATTGAACAGTCGCACCAAGGAGGTAGCTCGCCAAGAATATCTCCTTGGTCGCACTGGTTCGGTTGATCAAAAGGAAGAAAACTGAAGAAGCCTAAAGAGATTCAGACATCGCTTGTCAGGTGGACACATCGCAGGTGCGCGAGCTATCAGGAAAGATCTCTTCATTTCATTTCGACGGCTCACAGGCGCGCCAGGTAACCAAGGAGGTATAACGATGCGTTCGGCAAGACTCATCCCCTCCTTGAGACAACCACCCACCCACACAGACACGAAGAGAACCTAACTAAGAGCATGTAGCTCCATGCTAAAAGTATTGTAATGTTGATAGATGACAGAACAGCGCGCCCTTCTATCATTATAGTACCACAAGATGACGAACGGTTACTGGATGACGAGGCAGTATTCGCGGGAGTTTTGTCTGCTTAATTGCAGTCATATTGACTTTGGACAAGAAAGGGGGAACAATTCGCTTAGCAGGATGCAGGTGCAAGAAACCAGGGGGGTAATCATGTCCGCCAGAAAGGAAATTTCCCCCAATAAAACCATTTTCACTTGCCCCGTATATACGTCGGTTGACTGACGAAAAGGCAATATATATATCCTTTGAGTTACAAGTTCTGCGTATATATATATATATATGCCTACACTGCCAACTTATCTATCGCTGTACGAACACAGGGTTATGCTACGGTACTACATATTCTATAATAGTCGAAACGGTAGGGGGAGGGGGTACCATTGATCCTTGCCACCCCCCCCCCCCCATTAAAGAAAAAGAAATGTTCCGACCTCTGATATGATTTCACATGCACTGTACGAGAGTATGTAAACGATTAAAGAAAATGATAAACCCATGTCCAGAAGGCCGAGGTGAAATACATTGACACGTGAATTAATTTCTCATTTTGAGTCCGTATACAGTCTTACAGTGATAGGATTTGACATCGCAAATATTGATTCCCCGTGCACGAATTCATTGTTTTCAGTGCACATACGAGTGCTATATCGAATGTAACGAATATCACGTGATAACAATTTAACCACGATCAAAACCGGACCCAGATGACAAAATCCGATACACCCGCTTATTGTCACCCGCCGAAAGTTGGACAGCGTCAGAGGAAAAATCAAGTGGTTTCACTCGATCTCTACAGTCAGTGGCAAACGATGATTATTTCTGGGCGCTCGCGACTTCCGGTTCATGTCGACTCGAATCAATTCGGCTCTCCGAATAAAACAACAGAAGCAACAACGCCGACAATGTTACCGTGGAAAGACGTATTTCACCCCCTCCCCGCCGATCACGGCGTGTCTCGTACGTTGTCGTGCTCAGCTTTCGAGGTCATATTATTGTTTTGTTTGTTTTGTCTCATGTCCTCTTCTTTCATTTGTTAATGTGCTTCTTATAATGACGAGCAAATAAATTCATCGCGTTCGCTAAGTTGCAATGATTCAGAGTTACTCTTCCGTAAATACGACTCGAATGGTCGAGGTGATTCACGGGGGCTCTTCCGATAAATATGACACAAATGCGTTCCGAAAATTGACTGGAAACTTTTCGAACATACGCTCCCGACGCCGAAGCCAGATCTGTTGGCTTCGCAGATCAGTCTTGAAGTATGTGAGCTTGACGGGGAAATCGTTGACGTTTTAGGGAATTACACGATATGATATAAAACAAAATGTTCGCTGTATTCCAAGGTTAAAAATGATAAGCAACCCCCTCCATGACTTACTGAAATTATTATGTTAAAAGCCGAGAACCACTGTTGCCAATACTCCCTCCCGAAAATTGGGATTTTTGTGCTCGAAACTAAACCAACCAATGCATGATTAAACAGATTTGAATGAATGAATGAATGAATGAATGAATGAATGAATGAATGAATGAATGAATGAATGGATGGATGAATGAATGAATGGATGAATGAATGAATGAAGGAATGGATGAATAAATGAATGGATGGATGGATGGATGAATGAATGAATGAATGAATGGATGAATGAATGAATGAATGGATGGATGAATAAATGAATGAATGAATGGATGAATGGATGAATGAATCAATGAATGAATGAATGAATGAATGAATGAATGAATGAATGGATGAATGAATGAATGAATGAATGAATGAATGAATGAATGAATGGATGGATGAATGAGTGAATGAATGAATGAATGAATGAATGAATGAATGGATGGATGAATAAATGAATGAATGAATGGATGAATGAATGAATGAATGAATGAATGAATGAATGAATCAATGAATCAATGAATCAATGAATGAATCAATGAATTAATGCATGAATGAATGAATCAATGAAGGAATATAAAGGGGTAAAATTCATGATTGAAGAATTTTACAGAGAACCCCTTTCACCTCTTTGCATGGACTTGTTCTTATTCTAACGCGGATAATTGAATTCGTTTTGTTTTTGTTTTTGTTTTATTCATTCTACTTGGCCACGTAAGAATTCCAGAGTCCAAATCGGGTTTTATCGATAAGAAGAAACATTAACAAGAATTCAAAGAAAACAATGATTTTCTTTACATAGAAGAAATGCAGAGCAATATCTTTGACCTTCAGATCGACTTTGATAATTATTGTACAGTTCAATCAGACGTAAAGAATAATAGACTTTTGTCAAAATCTGACAGAAAATAAAGCAAAAATGCAAGTGCGTGAAAATAGGATCAACAACAAACTCAAAATTGAGAAGGTTATCACGTTACAAATCTCCCCTTGACCCTTTCATTAGTCCTCGCTAATAATATTTATAGAACAAACTTTTACCATTTCTTTTTAATGAAATTAAGAAGAATAAGATGTTCCCTTCTTATCAAATTAGTGCAGCTTATAAAGAAAAAAAAAAAGAAACAAGCAACAATAATTTTGCTGCAAAGATATAGAGTAGCTGAGACTTCCGATTAATCATATAGGTAGTATGATTTTCGTGATATTTTTACATACAAATAAGTGGGTAGTTCTGAGTTTACGTATTTCAATTTGGTGTATATGTTGTGCGGTTGCTACGAAGTTATAATTATTCTGTGAAAAAAAGGTAAGAATTAAAATGTCTCATTTTTTTTACGTCATGTCCAATTTGTTTGAAATCTCTGTCAGTCTCTCCTTTTGAATTTACTCTATCCATTAAAATCAACTATAAAGTGGTCAGGTGTGAAAATGTAAGAATATAGTCTGTATTATCAAGTCATTGCTCCGCTTCTCAACATCACGATATTGGCCTACTGGACGATATTTCAGTGTCTGTCTCGTGCGTATATTCTGGTTTCGGTCGACACCGCGACGTCATTCGTGTTCTGCCGTGTGTTAAACTCTGCCGGTGAATAACCTCGGTCGTCTGAGCTGAGCAGAAATAAAGCAAGTGATAGAACGCAGTCAGAAAGACGCGCGAAACAAAACAACGAAGACATTACAGTAAACTCGATAGACGGGACCGACAATTACAGCTCACCGCGCGACTACCGGGCTTTAATGCTTGCACGATGTTTTGAGAGGGGAAAAATGAACAAATGTTTGAAGGCCCGGAGGAAGCTGTCTGCCTGACCAATTACTGGCGGGAAAACAGTCAGTGACTTGTATTATTTGCTGCTCCCTCTAATACCATGCCCTGTCCCCTCGCTGGCTACAAATCTTCAAGAGGTAATAGTGTAAATCCAGATCATCTCCACAAACTTTTCTGTTTGTTTGTTGGTTTGTTTTTTGATTGTTTGTTTGTTTGTTTGTTTGTTTGTTTGTTTGTTTGTTTCTTTGTCTGTCTGTCTGCTTGCTTGCTTTTGTGTAAATATAGTGCAAGTCAACTAAGGATAGAAAGTCAAATAAGGATAGAAACGTGTGCGTGATCTATTCTGTTCACGTCTTATATGCATGTTTTTAACGACATTGAAGATGTGGCAAAATAATTTCCCTTGAAGAATTTAAAAACAGGAGTATCATCCGTCTTTTCATCGACGTCCGAGACAGGCGTACCCTGATTAAGGTACCACTTCGGTAGCAGTGGAAAGCGCCTTGGAAAAATGAATTAGAAATTCCGAGTTCAAATCCTGCACGATACGTCCATTCTTGCTTAATTGAAAACGATGATCATAACGACAATGTCGACGACATTGACGACAACATTGGAGATTATGACATTTTTTTCGTTACTATATCACTAAAATCGTTATCATCCTTATCATATTGTTATTGTTGCTGGTGCTACGGAAATTACAATATTATTATCATCTGATTACCACCGTTTACAAGAGTCACTAAGAGGCATCGAGCAAACAATACATTATTATTCATCATTACTATTATGACGAGGATTATTATTATTATTGATCCTGTTATTATTATTATTGATCCTGTTATTATTATTGTTATTATTATTATTATCATATTTGTAATGATATTAATCCTCAGCATTATTACTATCACCATCATCATTATCACCATCGTTACTGAACTCATTATAAGTGCTGTAAAAATTATTTTAAAAGTCGAAAATTATCCCAATTGTATTCCTACTGCCTTTAAAGGGTGTGTACAGTTCTGGTCGAGGTGAGGATTTAGCTTTTAGCGTTTTGCGAGATATTCAGAAACCATTCACCACCAACTTATTAAAGAATTGTCCTGTCTCTCGAGTGATTGTTGTGGAATAAAAAAAGAAATGTTGAATGAATTTCTTCTTGATATTGTGGATATCATGTTTACAAGTCATAACGCTGACTCTGTCATGAGGTCGTCACGAAACTAGTTCGCAGATGTATGCTTCCCCACTACTAAACACATACAGGAGTGTTCAAGATTCATGATGGATCAGCCACGGGGGTGGGGGGAGGGGGGAGGAGGGGGAGGGTGGAGAAAGGAGAGAAAGTACAGAGGGGGAGTGTGCTTGCGTCTGGAGTTCTGGAGGGGTAGGGAGACAAATGTAAGGGGGAGGGGATTTAATTGGTAAGAAACATACGAGAATGCAGCAGCTTCCGGAATACACGCCAAGTCAATTCTCGCCATCTCGCCTCGCTAGACAAACGACAGCCTTCCGTCTTCCTGCGACCAGAGGAAAGCTTGGCAACCAGTAAAACTAGCCAGCCAGTCGGCCAGTCAAGCGACCAGCGGTCAGCAGGATCTCTTGACATCGTCCTGTCGCGATTTCTAAAGCATCCCCTCTCCCCAGAGAAGGGAGGAAGGAAGCGAGGAAATAAGGGAAGACGGAGGGAGAGGAAGCGCTGGCATTTCTTTTCTTTTTTTCGCAAGTCACGCTTCAGTGGAAGAATTCACAAAGGGGTATTAGTAGTTCGTGGGAGAAAAGAAAAGAAAAGAAAAAACAACACGACAAAATACGGTGGTAAGGCTTCGCTAAGAAGTTGTTAGATAAACCACCGAGCCCGACTTATCCACAAACCCTTTCAAGACTTTTTCCCCTTCTTCTTCTTCTTCTTCTTCATTTCATCGCGGCGATCTAACAATAGGGGGTGCAAAAGCGTTAACGGCCGTATAAGGGGAGACCGCGGTGCGGGAAGCAACTGGCTTTGCTCACTTCGGAGAAAGCGCGGACGGGTTCGCGACGTGTTTTGTGTTACCTCGGGAGTTTTCTTTCGCGGAGGAGTTTGGGGGCGACTTGCAGGGGTGTGAAGAGAAGTCACTAGCAAGAAAACAAGTCAACGCAATCAAGCAGAGAGGTGAAAATAAAGGAGTGACAAGGTGGAGAGGAGGAAAAAGGTATCTCTTTTTGGTGCCCAGTCTAGCGTGGCGTGTACTATCCGCGATGTAAGGGAGGGTTTAGCCGGAGGAAAATTGGGCTTTAAAGTCAACACCGTCGCACGGACGGATTCGAGAGTTATTAGCGCCTTTACAGTGGAGGAGAAACAAGAAAAGGCGAAGTTCACGGAAAAAGAATTCATTCATCGGGAAATTGCCACAACTTTTCGTGGAGTTGGCTCCCTGTCGCGAAGGGTAACCCTTGTGATTAATAATAAGTGCACAGAACAAAACCTGCGTGAGTTCTGTGCCAGGGGGAAAAAAAAAACCAGCGTGACACGCTCATAGGTGATTGACACCTAGCTATTCATTCGATACGGAGCGTCTCTCAGATAGGGCTCCCGCGGCAACCGTCTGTATCTACTCACAGTCATGGAATACCTTAGGAGAACTAACATGGATCTATCCACTACGGCCAGGTACGTCGTCCTCCTCAGCCTCCTCTTCGTGCCGGGGCTCGGCTGGGACGTTTTTTACGCCAGCGACGACGACACCCTCGATCTTTCGCGATCGCGGCGCGATGCCGGCGAGCGGTCGACGTCGCGCATGAGCACGTGGGAACGCAACGAACTCCAACAGGAGATCCTGAACATATTGGGCCTCCAGCACCGGCCGCGACCGCCGGCGCTTCGCGGGGGCCACAATCACTCGGCCCCGCTGTTCATGATGGAGCTGTACCGCTCCTTGAACGTCGACGCGGAATCGGAGAACGGCGGGATGGACGGGGGCAGCGACGGCTTCTCCAATGCCATTTACAACTCGCCCGACGCGGGCAGACTCGGGCGAGTCATGTCTGGAACTGGTTTCAACTATACGAGGAACGAAGTTCAGGCCGTGACTCAGGCAGATACGATCATGAGTTTACCTGGTATGATTTCTTTCACAACTATTATTTGTCTTTAAAAAACTTGTTTGTTCATCTGTTGTCTTGTTTTATGCAATGTATTGTGTCGTAATGCAAGAGGTAGACTTCCTCTAAAATCCCTCCTTCATTTATTTTATTTTCAGGTAGGCCTATGTTACATGCCAAAGTGAATTTGCATCTTTTCTAACCCACACAAACGGGTCAGCTTAGAAAACGCATGTGTAGTGAATACATCTCTCTTGTTTTGAGTGGTGATTAGTATTTCCACAGACCATTATTGAGCTGCAAAAGGTATTTTAATATACAACGTAGTCATATCGAATTCAATTATGTAAATGACGCCGATTCTATAGACAATATTACGTCCAATCGTCGTACGTTCAGGGAGATTAACTCGGATTTTGCTAAACTGGTCCCAGATCAAAAAGAAGAACGTCTAAGGAGTGCCTAGTGTTGATAAAACAATGTCAATGCATAACAACTACTTAATCAGTGTAGTTGACCAGTATCATTACAAAACAACTCGGAGAAATTATCAGGTTTTGTGGATATTGATCCATTGGACGCCTTGCTTTAAAATATTGCGGATACCTCTTTAGATACCTGGTTGAAATCACGTTATATCTCATTATGGCCAGATAATAGAGCATGTTAGCGTTTCAGTGATCACACGGTTATGATGATCTATCAGTGGGATCAATCTACATTTCACTAAAATTCCCTGAATGTATTTTAACAAATCCTATCAAATATACCTGCTAAATGAATTTGTTCCTGTCTCTACCTTGCATTTCATTATAGCATACAAACTAAGTTAATCTTCGTATTAGGCCACACAACGCTTTGGAGATTAAAGGAGAATACGAAGAATGAGCATTGCAGCATAGACGAGATAATCAATGCAGTCCCATGTGTTGATGAAAACGCTGTACATAACAGAACGCCACTTTCTCCATTGTTTGATAACTCCGTTTGCTATTAGAGCGTGTCATACCACACGATCCGTGGGTCGTATAGAGAAGCGTTACGAACCATGGACTGGTGGTATATAGAGTATAACTCCGCTCTGGTGAGGTTTCGCAGGTTTTCACTTGTAAACATAAAAGACTTATCCTGGCCCAGCCAAGAAATCAAGCATGCACTTACAGCAAAGATAGGAAAGAAATGAAAAGTTTGAAATCACACAAAAATACACACACATACATACACAAATATACACACAAATAATGTCATGTTTGGTTACTAGAAGTGATAAATCATGACCAAAATTGAGCAGTGTGTGTTGCAAATCCACATTATAGATCTCGAAGAACTTTAGTGAAATTCAAGGGGATTTTTGCTCTCATTGCCGTTGTTTGTTGATGGGATTTTTATCTGCAACATTCTTACAACTTATGGTTACATCACCCTTAAATGCAAAATTCTTCTCAATCTAGAATTTATTGCATTTTGCAGCAGCTTAACAATCAAAATAATAACATAATAATTGTTATAAGGAAAGATACAAAAAAAAGAATCGAATGTAACTTTTCAGCATTGTATATTTACACTGCAATACCAACTTTTAGCACTTTTGGGTCAACTGTGTGTGTGGTTTTTTTTTCTGTATCTACTCACTTGCTTGTTGAGCTATGATGAAAATGATAGCAGTAATGTACAATGAAAATATATTTGGTTTTAACAAGGAGCTTCACATTGCAGCGTTATAATTTAGTATTTCGAGGCATCTTCAAAATAGTTTAGCTCATTTTGAAGTCCGTTCTGCAAGACCATCCTTTAAAAGCAAACCTGCTCAGAAGAAGCTAGCCAATTTGTTGATTTTTTTTTCTTGTTCAGTTGGCTATATTCCAAGTACTTTTCGATGGTTTTCCAATAGGTTGAGAGAGAAAGAGAGAGAAAGAGAGAGAGAGAGATGGAAGGAGAAGGGGGATTGTACTTGAAAAATTACTTTATGTACCTTGGGTACGTGACAAAACAAAGGCATAATAGATCGGAGAATCTTAGAGCAAATTTAATTGTGTAGGAGTTATAACTATCGGCATGTTCGTATTGCTGTCCGACACGCCGCTCGCGTGGCATCTCACAAAGGTTGTGCTGGCCAATGTGACTCCGACGTACTCAAACCAAAGTAAACCAAAACCCAAAGAGAAATGTGGATTGAGTGAAAGCAGCAACATTAGTAGAACACATCAGTGAAACTTTGAGGAAAATCGGACAATTGATGCAAAGTGAATCCCCCCCCCCCAAAAAAAAAGTCATTTTTCATGAAAATTACACATTCCATCAACTTGATGTACATACTGACACATGATGCTAAGGGTAGTAATTATTCCCCCTGCTTTCTGAAAGCGGTTAGTCAAATGCTCTTTCTTTATGCCAGAAAAGTGAAATCATGTTTAATTTCTTTATTTTTTTTTGTAATTGCTGTCCACATACGTCATAATCTCAAGTAATCTCCTCATCTAGCGGTTCCAACACAAAAACTTTAAAAAGTCATAACTTTTGCATCGATTGTCCGATTTTCCTCAAACTTTCATTAATGTGTTCTACTAATGTTGCTGCTTTCACCCAATCCACAGTTCTCTTGAGTTTTGTTTTCTTTTAACTGTCTTCAAAGAATTTCTAAGTTTCATAGATCTGTGGAACGATACATGGTTGCAGATCAACTCCTCTAAAAAAAAAAAACACCAAAAACATCGGGCATATTTCTGTACGCGTCATTCACCCTTATAGTAGACAGAGAGAAACTTGGAAAGCGTTAGAGGGTTCCATTCGTTAAATGTCAGACAAATCTAAAGAATACAGGCCCTGTGGCATGATATACGCAACTAGCTGGGAATACCGGCTCAGCGGTATAGTAGGTAGGCCTATCAAAATGGGCAGGATAGATATTTCAATGAAAGAATGATATCTTTTCAGCCCCTTCCTAAAACTTCAGATCATAGAGTTTTGCTTTTCAAACTATTTTCTTTCGTAACAGCGCTTAAAATGTCCATGACCGATTTCATTTAATATCAGTCTCAGTTTTGAATCAAGATTCCCTTTTATATAGGATCGATCCATTCCAAACGAGACCCTGAAATCCCCCAAAGCTTCTTGCAGTAGGACCCCCAGCTTCCCGAATGCAAAGTGGTAATCAGTGCGCGGTATAAAGTGTGTCTATGATTGTAAATGACAAAGCATCTGGTGATAACCAATACAATTTACACGTGATTATACTTATCTTGCCGATTGAGATATACTGCGATACAAGTTAAGACGAATGAATGATAAAGTGGAAAGGAAAACTATAGGCCTAATAGATGTGATATAAACGGAACTTGGCAGGTGTTGCTTCTACTACTACTACGACGGCACGCGATAACTTGTACTACTACCACCTGACTATATCACTCTGGCCAATACTAATGCAATACCCAAGACGTATCATTCAGAATTGAGACATGGCATTTTACTCCTTCTCACAACGCTATGTACTAAAAAACAAACAAACAAACAAACAAACAAACAAACAAACAATTACAAACTCTGTGAATGGCTATAGGTGAAAGGTTACAAAATAAGGCCGTGGTATTAGATATTAATTTCAGAGACAATGTCATGCTAGGGAGAGTTGTATACTTGTTGATTTCATTATTGCCCTTGTCATTAGAGTCTGCATTTCATTTTGATTGTGCAGTACCCAATATTTTACTTCCCATTTTCAGAGGTATATGATAATGCCGTGAGTATACAAGCTTCATGTACTGCTCCCACTGCGACCACAGTTATGACAACGTCCCAACGGATTTCCCCTGATGTAGCCTAAACAGGGCACTGACGGACGTAAACCTTGCAGATAATACTTTTATGATGGATGTAGGAGGCATTGTTGAGAAATCTTTTAGAACCAGAAATCGAGCACTAGCGGAGATCAGAGCTGATGACGTAGACTAAATATCCACGATGCGGACAAATATGAATACGACATTATCGCCAAAAACCCTTATAAATGATAATTTTTGTATTCATATCAATGATTTAGGAATCGGTCATCATCAATCATAATCTGTAATGGTGGCGTACACTCACTGTACTGATAGGCCTAAAAGACAGTGTCGAATGTGGTCGTTCCTGAATATCAAATGAGGATTCCAACGGTTGAACTGTCTACAAACAACGCTTCACCTAGTTGAGTTTGACACTATAAGATATGGGTGTACTGCAACCTCCTTCATTTTCTTTTTCCCCCATGGCACCCCCAGAAGTGCCCCACCTCCTTCAACTTTACTATTTTCATTCTTTAAAGACGCTTACCATGATTACGGCTTCTCATTATTCTACTGCTGCTGCTGCTACTACTACTAGGTCTACTACAACTAGGCTCTTCAGTTCTAGGTGTACAGCCATGACAACTGCTACAACTACAACTACATGTACTCGTATGCTGCTCTCGCTCTTACTACAACCCTGTATTACAGACCTATACTATAGGCCTATATTATGGTCAAACTCTGTATTATACTGATACTACCACATACCATGGAGCCTCAACGCATATTATGTCTCCACCACCTGACCACCGTTATTGCTGTACATCTACAGAAAGAGGAATCTAACGTAATTAAATCGATAATTACTTCCAGCATAATTACGTTTAATGGAGTGTAAAATGTGTGTTTGCATCATACGTTATATTTCATATAGGCCTACCTAAATCATGTGGTCATTAAACAGTATAAACAGGGAGCTAACCGTTGTAGTTCCATGGTATAGATACCAGTCCGTTTAGAAGTGCAGCAATGTCTTGGAATATACTTTTCCACGAGTGTATGTGTACTCCGAAACAAAGCGTTATCCAGTCCGTCTGTATTTATTCGTTTTACCAGCTGTCTCTGAACTCACTGACGACTTGTTTACGAACGGGTCGACGGTTTGTCGCAAGCCCGAATTGTCCCCAGACACGTGCAGGTCAAAGCCGAGGGAAAAATTCGCATGGATATGATATTTCAATGTATGCTTGTTATCTTTTTTTCCCCACTCCAACTTAGTTGCGTGCCCTCTCAAAAAGTAGTACAACCGAAATACACATACACACACATACACACTCACTGCCTGTAGTGCGTGTTGCACAAAAATGCACGGCCTTCGGATTCACAAACGGAGTGCTCTGCGTAACGTAGTGGTACAGTAATTTCATTTACTGGAAGACTGGTTATACAGGTAAACAGCGAGTGCACCATTTCTAGCTGGTTTAGTTTTATGTGCTTGTTTTCGACGAGTTTTTAAATTATCTTCCATGAAGGGGAGCAATCATTGTTTGTAAGCCTTTCAATAAAAAAAAATAATAATAATGGTCAATGAAAATAACAGACTGCAAATTTAGATCAAGCTGCTCTTTACTTTTAATGATAATCGACATGGATAACTCGATTTTCGTTCGATGTTGTTATTTTTTCTACCAGTATTCTAAATAAAGCAATCGGAACTCAAACTGTAGGACAATAGCATTAGCATGCTACACTGCTCTGTGGGCTAAGCTTGCAATATCAATTAAAAACAAGCATGGATAACTTTTTCGTTTGTGGAAAAAAAAAACGCTTCATCTATTTGAATTCACTGATGCACTTAAAAACATACTGAAAATGCATTTCTGTGTCAAGACGATGTACATCGTTTTATACCAATTTAGAAAGTTAAAGAAACAAAATCAAACACAACACCCTCCGACTGATAAATTATACAAAATCAACAAGCCCAAAAGTCCAAAAGAAAACCCGCTCGTTACAGAAGGACCAAACTTTGTCACTCTCCCCTCCCCTCATCACACCCTATTATCCCCCACCATACTCCTACTTCATGCCAACGCATCAAAAAGCAATACGTCGATCTTTCCTTCAACTCCCTGGTCACCAAGTAAAACAACTTGATCATGTTATAAGACAGTTAACAAGAACATGCGTAACATTCAATGCTCCCTCTCACAAACCCACACACATCAGCCGGGGTATTTATGCATCTTGCTAAATAATATAAAATATCCATTCCCTTTGTTGTTGTTGTTGTTGTTGTTGTTGTTGAGCCCCTGTTGTTGGCTTTGCTGGTGCGAATGTTGTTTTTGCAATTAATCAAAATCAATTTTACAAGTGCTTTGCGAAACATGACGGAGTGGCATCGTCGTGATAGCGGGGGCCATAATCGCCATGTTGTTTACCTTTTTTCGCGAGAAAATTTGAGTTCTTGCCAAACAATGTGTTATCACTGTGTAACGCAGGGACATGCCTTATGCATGTCTTCATTTCGTCAAAATATATCAAAACTCGTCAAAACTTGTGAGGCATTTCATGCACATGTGTAATGGTCCGGCTGATGGTCTGTCGTCAACTTTTTCCACGATATTGTTTTTCGAGAACATCCACTGTAACAACGATAATTATACAGACGCTATTGTTGTGGTTGCTGTTTTTTAAAGGTAATGAAAGGATATGGAGTGACAAATCCAGCTACATGGTGGACAATAGAATGATGAAAAATTATAAAGACCTGTGTAAAAACACAAGTATCAAAATAACGTCGAGATTGCGGAGCGTCTTTGACTTGATTGAATTGCAGTTCCGCTCCTTCTTATGTTCAAGTCGAGGGTGGTAAATAAAATAGAATAAGACAGATGAAATGATAGTAGTGACAAAAGTGGACGTTAAATAAGAGATAGTTGTGATTTTTGTTCTCCTGCCCACACAATCGACATTGGTTTTAATCTTATCTGGGGGCTAGTTGAGACGAAAACGGCACCAACTCAGAGTCTTTCATTTGCTCGTGAGCAATATTGTATACATATCCTGCAAAATTATGCTTTGACCAATTATCATTCAGGTAAACTACGACATCTTCACCCTTAAAGTCGTAATTGCTAAGCTATTGCAACATCACAATAGTTTCGTGAGGGGGATAACAACAAACTTTTCTATTCGAAAACGTGTCAATTATGAGTAATGTTCATAGGGACCCGTGTGTAAGCCAATTGGAGAAAACTTGTGGGACCATGACGTCATCACCTCATCTCATTTGCATATCACGTGACGTGGTTGCCAGCTAATAACTCTGTTTTGTGAAAGCATCTATAGGCGTGTGTAAAATTCCAAAATTTCCAAGTCGTAATTCCGACTTTGATAAACTCTCTATCATGCTGTGTGTTGGATTTTACTTCATTATTTTGTTGAAGCAAATTGAAAGATTATTTATAATATTGATTAACTATGTTGATGCCACCTATAGGGTTCAGTTAAATGTCCCGTAAAGAGAAGATAAAAGACAAAAATTCCAGTAGCATGTTTGCACAGCAGATGTAGGCGATGTAATGTTTTTCGAAAATATCTCTTCCGAATGAGGTAGATGGTAAGTGGAATCCCATTTTGCCAAACATCCCTGGGCTCATCGGCTTATGTGAAGACAAGATGTTTTCATTTTAGACAAAATGTAGTCAGAAGTAAAAAGCAAAACAAAGCAAAACAAATAGACAAACAAACACACAAACAAAAACAACAAGAAATAGATGACAACGGGCTAATTTTTAAGAGAAGTGGTAAAACAGTAGATAATCGGGATCGGTTTTATACACACGGATTCAGATGATTTCCACATTTTCACTTTTTTGATTTAAAGGGTGTGTACAGTTCTGGTCGAGGTGAGGATTTAGCTTTTAACGTTTTGCGAGATATTCAGAAACCACTCTATGAGATGTCAAAGAGCATGCAGTTCTAAGGGGTATCAAAAGTTTATTCGATGAAAATCGGTTTTGAAATGGCTGAGATATCCAAAAACAATGTGAAACAAAGAGATCCTAATAAAGTTGTGGCATGTCGCCTTTTATTATTAGCACTTTTTTGGATATCTCAGCCATTTGAAAACCAATTTTCATCAAATAAACGTTGAATCCTTCTTAAAATTACATGCTCTTTCATATTTCATAAGCGGCTTTTCATTATCTCACTTAGGAATGTTCAAAACATGAATCCCCACCTCAACCAGTACTGTACAGTCCCTTTAACTGATATTTGTAGCATATTGTTCAAAAAGCAAAATACATTTCGTAGATGGAGTATAGAATAGATTGGTTTGAGCGTGGGAAGGGGATGGAGATGGCCTTGCTGAATTTAATGTGTTACACCTTCTAACTTTTTACCGAGTAATGAAAAATATCACAATTTTAGACAGTCATTGGGTGAATAGTATACTGAGTGCACTGTGTGCAGGATATTAAATCCCTTCTTAGTGAGTGTAAATACTTTGGTTGAGAATAATAAAGGAAGTATTAGCCTAGCACCTAATCGTAGCGATTAAGAAGCAATGATTACCGATCCCTTGAACTTTTGAATACTTTAAAAACTCTGTTTTCTGATGTTCACCACAATACGCACCACACAGCACGGTACAACACAGGGGCCAATGTTTCTGTAATAGGGGCGGGCGCCCATGCAGACGAGCCCTCAAAATCATTGAAATCCGATGCATGTTCGCTTGGCCACAAAGCGGCCTATTGTACAGCCGAGTGTTACTTCGGTGGAGTGATGTCATCAATCAACTATTAACGTTGCCATGGCGACCGGCGTTTCTCCTATTTTAAACGTATCGATGACTGATGACCTCAGATGCAAAGATGCCAGCCGCTGATAGGCGCGCATTGTAAGCGGAGTTCGCGTCCATTTCTCCTGTTCTTGCCTCTTATTTCAGACTATACGATGGGGATCAAATCTCCATTTCATATCAATAGTACGGACAGAGACCACTTTTGACGATGGAGAAGGTGAAGGGGGGGGGGGGGTTAAGAGGGGCACAGGGAGGGGGAAAAAGAAGAGAAAGAAACAGGGACACAAGGGGAGGGCGTTTATCATGGAAATGATTTGTGTTGAAGAGATTTAGCCGGTTTGTAATTTTCATCATGTTCATGGTCTCTTGTGAATTCGAAAGGGGTGTCCTGGCAATATGAAAGAAAACTGAAAAGGAGCTATCCCTGACAGTAAATGTCACTTGATAAGCGTTACAATTGTATCTCTCCTTCAGTCCCCCCCCCCCCCCCCTCTCTCTCTCTCTCTCCCTCTCTCACTCTCGGGGGGGGGGGGGAGGGTTGGGAGGTGAAAAAAGCAATACCATAACGACTTCATAGATTCCATTGATTTCAAAATCTCGAGTAAATCGTGTTTGAAACAAGGACATAAATATGTTTTAACTTGTTTCGGAGACTGGGAATCGCTACTGACTACAATTCTTCATCTTTGAATCTGAAAGCGATAACATGAGATTAAATCCTCTATCAAAATACAATTACAAAATGACTTGGTGATTTAGATAGTTAGACAATTTGGAATTTGAAAATCGGAGATGTTAGACCGTCTCAGTGAAGATAATGCCCAAAATGTCTACATTACATTTGAGTAATTCTTGATATCAAACGCCTTTTAACCAGTTGACACAGGATAGGATTGCGATGGTTATTGTTGTACACATAGGGATTCTATTCAGTTTCGTGTGTTTTCACCTAATACAGGGTACTTTCGTTATAACGAAGTACTCGGGACCGGCGGTTTTCTTTCGTTATATCGAAATTTCGTTATAACCGAAAAGTATAGTGTATAAGCACATACAGATTATATTTTTGGGACAGAAATTTTGATTGTATAACGAGAATTTCGTCATAACCGTGTTCGTTACGACGGGAGTAGACTGCATATATATGGACATGGTTACAATCATAATCAATATGCAAATTAGATGTGGTGATGTTCTTTGTTCTTTGATGTTTTATTTCGTGCCACATGCAGAAAGAAGTATAACAACGTTATCTATTCCATCGCCTCAGACTTCAGATATTCAGGATGCTATCATATGCCTTTCTTTTCACAACTAATGCTACATCACTAGAAGTAAGTAGAAATTAAGGACTGAATTCACTCCAAATATAAGTTATTATCCGGCAAACTCGGTGTGATATTAGATTAACAGGATGTTAAAGGACCTTTACAGCTGACAAAGAGCACATCAACTTGAAAGTTTAAATGCATGTTAAGATATGTGTGGATTGTATACTAATTGTATAAAGCACTTAAGATATGCTCGCTACAATGTTTTGTATGAAAATAATATATTGTCTTCCTTTTTTGGTATGACAAGGAGCCAGTGCATGTACCTGCTAATAATAAATCTGAAGCTTTGTAATTGGCATGATCGGTGTAAAAGCAAGCGATAAAAAGTTTTATGTGAGATGTTCATCGTAGACTTTCCTTAGATTGGTCTTTGTAAAGCTTCAAAACTTCACTACGATTGATTGATTATTCCAGGAGTGATGGCATACTTATTCCTGTTTCGCTGGAATGGCGCCCTTCGGTTTACCTTGCGTATAATACAGTACTTGACTCTGTCACCTACGTATCACACGTAAGTTGAATTTGAAAGCATCGGCGCTATTGAAGCGCGCGACGCCGAAATGCACGCGGTATAGAAGCATTGTTACGTAAGTCCGTGCACGAAAAGTTGTTGGTATTGAGGTGGTGGTGATTGGAGGGTATTGGGTGTGCAGGCGGGTGGTGGGGTCGAACGAACTATCATCCGAGTTGAATACACTATTATTGTAGAGGCAAAAGGGACTACAAATAGGTGATGTATAGCTTCACTTGTGTCGCACCAGCTCATCCCTAAAGAGGCTTCTAAACAGAATTTTTTCCCCCTCCATCCCTTCTTTTCTCTCTTTTTATATGGTGGTTGAAGTGTGGATGCGTAGCCGTATAGCAATCCACCGTCATGTGGTATACAAGGCAGTATTCAGCGTAGATCGGAAAGCAGGTTCTGGCAACACCCAAACAACGTGTGGAACATAACATACCACTCTAGCGAACAATCCACTCGATACCGCCACATGAAAAAAAAAAAAAGCCTTTGGTGTTGTATGCAACCAGGCTGCCCATAGAACTGACTGGGTTAAACTAGAATGACTGAATGCAAAGCGCTCTCTCTGCGTTATAAGAGTGTATTATCGATCGGCTTCAGTTCCTTGAGACACCGAACGAAAGGTGGTAAAACAAACGCATCAGTTTAGCAGTTGCAGTCTGTGACCATGATGTGAACGTTTCGTGCGAGCTCGATCTTCAGTTTTTGTTCGTGTCAGAGCGACTCACAGAAGTCTCCCAGAGAAAAAGCACCCAGAGAAAATTGAAATAAAGCATATCAATGGAAGATATTTGGTGCTCAACTTTTGGTGACGGCAATACCACAAATGTTTGTACGCCAATTCCTGTAACCATAGGCACTGTTGTACATTATTTCTAGTTTGAAAAAAAAAAATCGTAGTTAAGTGGTCCAATGCATGCTACCAGTGTCCATTTGATTACTATGAAGCTTGGGAAATGTAGCTTTAAAACACCAAATGCTTAACAAAATAATGTGAAAATCTGTCAGTAGCCGCATATTTGCCATGCTAAATATTTTTCCCCATAACAATCCTTTGATGTTTATATGATGCTTTCTGAATTACAGTTGTGTTAGAGTAAACCATTCAGTGAACGATTATTTATACGTGACTGATATCTGCTCATAGATCTCTTTATTATATATAGTGGCAGTATATAGACCTATATTTCTATATTGTTTGCTGAAGTGCTATATTTAGGGCCTACTTTAAAGAAATATATTTGAAGAGTTTGTTTGCAAAAACCGATAAGTCCATATTTGCCAAATGGAGATATTTGAGATTAAAGGTCAAGAAAAATAAAGAGAATGATAAGAAAACTGTTGCTTCTTTTCACCATAACTTAAAAAATATACCTTTATATGTAGTGACCAAATAAAAGGTATTATTTTGTACTTTATGACAGAGATCGTACTTCAAAATCTTCAAAAATGGACTTATCGGTTTTTGCAAACAAACCCTTCATTTGAACATCACCACTGTAGGCTCTGCCAGCATCAGAGTTCGAAAATGTCAGAATTTAAGCCACCGCAATGTGATCCAAGACGGAGGGGGAGACTCGGAATCTGGAACGGGAGCCTGTTGATATTTGAGGGCATGATTACAAAGAGGGGCACTAAGTTTGCGAGTATTATAGATTAGATCTCCCTAAACGCATCGGACAATGACTGTAATGACAGTAATGACACCCCATTTAAGAAAACCAAGTGATCATAAAATGAGGTCTTCACCCCTTTTCACGCACCAAATTGAAAAGCTCGCCCATTTCTCTTCAAAAAAATCGCTTCAACTCAGAGGAACGAGATAGTTATATATAGATAAAAAGAGAGAAAAGCAAGAGAGAGAGAGAAAAGGTGAAAAAAAAGAATAAACAAACCTTGTGGCGCATTGTAATGCATTCATCGGAAAATAACTTCAGACATTTCTATCGAGAATGACGTATGAAGCAATCGGTCTTTGTCATTTTTTTTCCACGGCATCCTAACTATGCCATAACGCGGAGTCTTTAGCCTGAGGGGCAGAAGGCCGGTCGTCGTGCTATCCTTTCACCAATCGTGAAGTCATTGATAGTGATCTATCCATCTCCGTTTTTTTGCCCGACGCATTTTGTCGCTGAACAATGATTATACGAGGCCGTGAGCTCAATTTTCGCATTTCTGGAGAGAAACAACAACAACAACAACAAACGAACAACCCAGAAAATCCAGAGCGATATCCGATTCACGTGCATTAAAGGTCTTATTATAATTATCTCTTTTGCAAACGTCATGAAAATTTGCGTGGTCGAAGAATTGTGTCTTCGAATTAACATCTTGTATGAAATCTTACGGTCATACATCTCTGACTAAAAGAAAATAAGAAAGAAATTAAGAACTAACTCCACGCCACTACAGAGAATACGATCCCCTTTTTACAGAAATTAATGGCTGAATTTTTTCGAGGTCCGAATAAATTCACTGTTTTAGAATTGTTCCACCTCCATCACAAAGAAGAAGTTTCCAGTGTTATCATTCTGAGGGAAGGCCTGAATTGATTACCTCTACAATGATCAGCTTATGAAAGAAATCGAATATTCAGGGTCACAAGAGGACACACAAACTTTAATAGTCTGATGCAGTTTGCCAAAAATTTGGGACCCCAGTAGCAAGAGATAAAATAAAAAAGCACACACAAAAGCACAGACAAAGCACATGCTCGTTTAAAGTCCCTCCCTTTCCAACCGCATGATCAAACATGACGCATCCATTTCTAGCGAAGTGATTGTAAAGAAATGGTTGAAAATTTGGGGTTTATGTGTGACACGTGTATACAAGTATTTCTGACTCAAATTGGCCAGAAAACACCTCAAAGCTCATTGACACTAACTCTAAATGATCAACCCCCCCCCCCCCCTGCTGAAAAAAAAAAACCAACCAAACAAACAAACAAACCTTCAAACCAAGATGACCATCACACTTTCACGCTCGTTCTTCGTTTCAACATGCACTGACCAACATGGGGTGCAGTGGTATAGAGTAGTAAAGGGCTTTTTCAGTGGTCACTTTTTAGCTACGTGTATATACCATAACGACTGCCAATCAGCAGTTAAGATTTTTGTAGTTGTAAATGCATTTTACTGGTAGATTAACGGGATCGTATAGTTTTGGTTGAGCCCTTATTTCAGGTTTCTAACGTTTTTGGTGAGATAATGAGAAACCTCTTTGAAATATGAAAGAGCGTGTAATTCCACAAGGAATTCAACGTTTATTTGATGAAAATTGGTTTTGAAATCGACTCATGAAACACATCCTAAATAGGACATAAATATAATGAAGACAATGATGATTTATAGTCAATGTCTAGAGACTGGTATATAGGCTAATCGATGAACGTAGAAAGCAGTGGTTTTCTGGGATTTTTCCACGATATTTGGGGCAGTTTCGTGATTCTGTCGGTCACTAATCCGTTCCGCAGGGCGCCCTGTGTATGTCTGTCACATCCAGCCAGTGATGACGGTTGATGTCCGCACAGGGCTCGCGTCAAAACACAACCAGATCCGCGATATCGCTTGCGTGAGTAAGTTAGTGTGTGCTTGGATGCCAGTTTTTGCAGTTGATAACCCTTAAAGGGAATGTATCATGGAGTTCATTCCCATAGATATAACAATATAGATAATGTCTCATTTAGTTGCATTTTAGCGGCGATTTATCTGTGTTGTATTGAACATAGCAAAGTCTTCCGCGCTTCGCGCGTGAGGGGGGGAAGATCCCCCGTACCCACTACCTGCGCGCTTCGCGAGCCGCCACGAAAACGACAGAATTCATTCAAAGTCATCGTCGACAAGCGTGAAGAAATGCCCGAAACCCTGAAATATAAGAGTTTCATCGCAACATGAGCTAAATGCCATTTTAAACATTTTAAAGTAAGTCCATCATCAGATAGATCGAAATAAACCATTTCCAGTGATACCTCACTTGTCACCTTATAACAAGGAATATTCTTGAAGTTACATGATTAAAGATATCCCGTATTTTCTTATTATCTTTTCGTTTGTTAACACTTAATCGCAAACATCTCAGCTTAACAAGAATGGACTTTTTCGATAAAACTCTTCATTTATCTATATTGATTATAGCCGGTACAGTGGAAACTTAAGATCAGTAAAATTCTATAAGCAAACTCAGCAAAACAGTGATATGAGTCATGTCTGTTTAAACAATTCGACAGGTCCATAATGCATCCATCGTTTAAGCAAACAAAGAAACAAACAGAAAAACGAAGCAAAGCAGGCCTAAAAAATGTCATTGACATCATTTGCAAGGAGGCCGCCAATGGCAATGAACGAATCGTCGTTTCTTGACATGACGTCATCTTTATAGTGAGCAGCTCTGTGACATAATCCGCGACGTCAAAGAATCCGTCGTCGGCGGGGATAAGACCGAAATTTAAATTTCCTCGAATTTGAATTCGCGGTATGTTTTCTTGACTTCCGTTAGAGGATTTATGAGAACAAGAAGTCATTAATTTGATTATAGCAAAACATTGAAGTAAAAAAGATATTCCCCTGAGAAACTGAAATCCACGTCATTTAAAGGGTGTGTACAGTTCTGGTCGTGGTGAGGATTTAGCTTTTAACGTTTTGCAAGATATTCAGAAACCACTCTATGAGATGTCAAAGAGCATGCAGTTCTAAGGGGTATCAAAAGTTTAGTCGATGAAAATCGGTTTTGAAATGGCTGAGATATCCAAAAACAAGGTGAAACAAAAAGATCCTAATAAAGTTGTGGCATGTGGCCTTTTATTATTAGCACTTTTTTCGATATCTCAGCCATTTGAAATCCAATTTTCATCAAATAAACGCTGAATCCTTCTTAAAATTACATGCTCTTTCATATTTCATAAGAGGTTATTCATTATCTCACTCAGGAATGTTCAAAACATGAATCCCCACCTCAACCAGTACTGTACAGTCCCTTTAATATATGTGCTTAACATTATGAGGAAGCGTGATGAGAGTAGAGTTTGCATTTTCTATGGTACGCCACAGGTTAGACGATTATGATTATCTTCTGCGGTAGTTTTGTCATATTTTTCCCAAACATATTATTGACTCAGAGTGTTTATTTTTCTAGTCTAACTCAAGAGGAAATAGTCAAATCCACACTTTGTTAGGGATATACTGGAGATTAGATAATTACCATTTATTTTCAAGTGCGATAGTAAGATTTTATGTACGAAAATACGTTAGTAGTGTGACTATCATAATCGCACAAAGTAAGTTTATATGGACAGATGCCTATTTAGACACGTGTTATCCTGATTTTTATGTAATGTTCTGATGTTCTAAGTCACAGCAGTTAATTGCCTATTTTTCAAAGTGCTTTGGCAGAAATGTTTTGATGTATTACGTGCTTCGATCAATATTATCCGTTCGATATAGATAATGAATACCCCAGAGTGAGAAAAAAAAAAGTTTATAGCTTCATCAGTCAAGTCACATTTTCTTGACAAGAACAGCGACATTGAAATATTATTTTGATGGCATCGAAAATGTGTAGACATTCTCATTGACATTGAGATGTCTCCTTCAGCATCCGTTAGATAGTCTGGCGTTTTTCACTTATCACTTTTATTCACCTGAGCTTTCACTGCGAGTTATGAAATTCCCTTTCGGTAGACTACCGCTTACAGCATCCTTAAACTTGTCGATTATTGGCGCGCCATTCAAAGTCGGATGTATCTGTTGCCTGCTGACCGAAGTATGTCTTTCGTGGTCAGCCAGTGAAGAAATTGTGAGCCCGCCTTTTAATTAACAAGAATTATCATGCAGGCGCAAGACTTCCGGTTGGTGAAATATCGTGGGGCCGGTGATGGGGCCGCATGTGTGTGTGTGTGTGGGGGGGGGGAGGGGGTGGTGGGTGTGTGTTTCTGTGTGACCCTTGGCAGGCAGCATCCATGATAGGGTGATAGGATATCAACTCGGCAAAGCCCCCAAATTAGAAATTTTAAAAACTTTCTTCACTAGAACCAGGAGTGATACAGCTAAGTTAATGTTATGAGTAAGTAGGTTGGTGACTGTAGAATCATAAAGCAAACAAAAACATAAACGATGCTCATAGTTATCCAACAGTAAAGGACTACAAGGTTGCTTCCATCTTTCCTGCCCGTAAAGCTGCTACTCGGAATGCGTCGCAGCTGCGCAGCTGTGCCTTCAAACTGATTTGCGCAATCATTCAACGCGACTATGACGAGCCACATCAGAAGCGATTCGAGTCGGATGTGCCATCATAGGAAAGAGAGTAATTGCACCAATGGCATTCCATACACTTTTCAGATGCCATTCCGAAGAAAAGCAACTTGGCATTCGCCGACCCCCGCAATGACCTTCCGGAAGTTAAGGTCAGCTCTTTCTTTATCCCCGGGTATTCGTTGCTCTTCATTATTTGTTTATGGTTTTCTAATAATTCTGTCAAACTTTCCCCGCTCCTGTTCGCCAAATGTCAAAATTGAGGACAAATCTGTTTTTTTTCCCCACTCCTTCTTTCATTTCATTTTAACGACGGGGAGTAGTCGTTATTCAAGACGTCAATCAATAGTGTCACACGAATATAAATATAGACCTCACAAATAAATCCGCCCTGTCAGAGTGTTACCATTTTTCTGGCGCTGTGCGGGATACCTTGTCAACACACGTCAGTCATACGCCAGAATCGTAAACCAAACACGCACCAGTCAAAGAGAAAAAAAGAGAGACGAGGTAACTCGGAAACTAAAATCTATTTTTCACTCTCACGGTTAAAGTCAGGACAAATTTTGCTGCTTCTGATGGTTTCTCGACAAAGAAATGATAAGTGATCAAAATAATATTTCCTTCCGACAACACTGTACGTGCTGCGATTTACTCTAGGTCATCTGTCCATATTTTCAGATGATTCTTTTACATCTCTTTTGCTTTTTGAATGATATTCAATCTTGAATATGTCATGAATAATTATGTGAGTTCAACTGCAGGTATAACTGTCCGCAGTTTAGTAATCAAGTGAATTCCTAACAGCCTTGAGGAAAATAGAAATATAATTTTATATAATTGTGTTATACCGAATACATAAACTTCCAGTGCATATAGAGAGATTCTAAAACACTGAATAAAAAGTGATGTGAGTATATTTACAGGTTAACAGAAATGAGCATGTGATTTTTTTTTAAAGCACGTCTCTAGTTTTTCTAGAACTCGTGTGAACGCTTTATATCTCACTTAAAAATTGTAATTGGTTTAAAGGTTTTATGCTGCTACTGTATGAAAGCAGGTATCCCAAAGTAGTATCTTAGACCATTTAGATTAATGTATTGAACAAAGAAAAGAGAAAAATTCATTGACAAAAAAATGTTAACCGCCTTATCAAATTATCTTATCTTCAAAAGAAATCATCGCTGAATGTTGAAAGTAAGGCACAAAAGGTAATATAGAAAAAAACCGAAGCAAACATGGAAAGATACACTGTTTAGAACCGCAACAAAATCACTTAACACTTCAACGAAATGGTCGACGTATTTGATTAGAACTTATGGCCTTATCACCATGCAATACACATGTAACAATGTGTAAGTAGCTTATTTTACCGTTGGTCTTTAACACGTGTTCAGATGTTTTTTTTTTTTTTATTGTTGTTGAAAACTCGTCAGTTTGTTTAAACATAGTGAACGACAGTTGCTTTGCATGTTATTTTAAATTGTGTGAATTCTGAAGGTGTGGTCCCTGTGCCCCGTATTGATGTAGGAAGTCTTATACTAATTATTTATCATACAATTCACAATCGCTTCAAACAAATTCAAGACAGTCTATATTTCAAACCTTCCGCCTTGAAAGATCACGCAGAATTCTCTCTTCGGTATTAATACTGATTTTTTTCTTCCCATGCGAGGCTGCCAAAGTACATACAAGCCAAATCGGGATTAGTTCTTTCGCCGAGGTGAGGAAGTGGTCTTTTATAGTGGTATTAATTTTTCAAGTACGATCACACGTATAAGTGGCTGAACACTGTATGCCATTTTTTCTTCTTTTCTCGTAGGTCTCTTCTAAAACTCAGTCCAACCCTGACAATGAATGATTCATAACGACCACGTTCGTTGTCATAGCAGTGAGGAGGTTAAAGTCACGTGACTGTGTATATGGTCTAGCTATATGGATGTCCGAAAAGAAGTCTGTACTCTTTGAGAGTACTACGTTGTAACGGCTGGTAACTCTTAACAGTCATGGCATCCTCGTTTGTTTAAAATAGCTTCTTTTCCTCTTTTTTTCTTTCGTTCGTTCTTTCGCTCCTTCTTCCTTTCTTCCTTTATTTTTCTTTTGTCTTGCTGATTGATCAATTCATCTATCAGTCTATCGATGTAGCTGTATTTGTTTCTTTATTTCTTTTGTTTTCCCATTAATTTCCTCTGTGCCACATTATGAAAGGAACATCATACCAACGTTAATAATCATCATTATGGGCTATGTAATTATGATGTGCTTTCTTCTATAATTGGCGTTACCATTAATAATTGTCAAAACACACTCAGTATTAAAGGGATCGTACAGTTTTGGTTGAGACCTAATTTCAGGTTTCTAACATTTTTTGATGAAATATTGAGAAACCTTTTATAAAACATGAAAGAGCATGTAATTCTATGCGGAATTGAACGTTTATTTGATGAAAATTGGTTTTGAAATGGCTGAGATATCCCAAAAAGAGTGATTCTAATAAAGTGTGGGACCCACACTTTATTACGATCGCTTTGTTTTACTTCCTAGTTTTACTTAGTCATTCCATACCCGATTTTCATCAAATAAACTTTGAATTCCTCTTAAAATGGTATGCTCTGTACTATATCATAAGTGTTTTCTTGGTATCTCGCAAAAAGTTAAAAGCCCAATTCTTATCTCCACCAATACTGTACCATCCCTTTAAACCCCATACTGTCGATATAGGGTATGTAGGAGAAGAAAGTTGATATTGAAAATTGTTTCATTATGCATTGAGCATTTGAGTCGTGCACGCGCGAATCTCTCTTTCTTTATTTTTTGTTCTTTCCTTTAACTGAACTTTAGTATGTACAATAAGTTCATTGCCTGGTGTTACCGTGCAGTGAACTTATGTTACATTAATACATCAATAGGTCTATTTCAAAAAGGAGGAAATAATCATTCCATTCGTCGTTGTGTTAGTTTTTCTCCTATTATACTAGTACTTTAGCACGAAACGCCCAACAACATAAACCCCTAAAAATATTCCTCATACAGTAGTAGTTTGAATGGGAGGCGTGCCCCCCTTTGCTTGCGGTAAAGTTTGCAACGGGACATGATTCTACTATAGCCACGGACACATCAGCCTGACTTTTCACCTATCACAGACCATGTAGACCGCTACAGAAAGGCGATTCGTCAGACTGTTGGCGCCAGTGGAAACGAACCCAGTTGATGAGACTTTAATCATAATTCGTGACTCATGCGAGCCGTTAATGCGCCAATTAAACATTTCTGGGCTAAAAGCAAATTACAGGAAATGGAAAACGCCCTGCCCTTAAAAATCACCACGCGCTTTGCTTTTCGTTCATATCTTGCATCGAACCTGTTTGTACGCTTCACTGTCACTTTCGCCTCGTACGGCGAAGATCCGGGTGCGAAGACCAATTCCTTGTTATAATTACTGTACCCATTAATGAGGGAACTGAGGAAAAAAGTTTAAGTTTTATCCGTATTCAGTTCTCTTCGAAGTAAACAAGGGCAAAATTTAGAATGATTCTGTTTTATCTCTACGTGTCTGCCACTACTTTTTTTTTTTTTTCAAGGCACAACTCAGGATTGGTGCATGGTCGTTGGCAATGGCGGAATATACATAAGCGTGAGGCTGTGAATATGAATGAATGAGGCTATGTGATGTATACATCGCGTAATAATGTCAGTGCTAAGTTTATTGCAAGGCTCTCCATTGGCTCGTTTGTTTGTTTGTTTGTCTGTTACTTTACGTAAAGGTGGTATTATGACGTAAAACAGATATTGATAGACATCCTCGGATTTATAGATAAATACATAAATATATAGACAGATATGTGTGTGTATATGTATATACACATATACAGCTGTTTGTACATTTAAAAAAAAGTTAGATAAGGATAGATCCATAGCCAGTGATGTATTTAGAGAGGGATGCAATGAACACAAGAACACGAGGTTTACAGCTTTGTACCTCATGAATGAAACGTCTGCTGAAATCATCTAGAACCGATTAGAGCAAAACAGCAGCAAAATAAGACTTATACAAAATAATATCCACGACGAACCAATTTTCTCCCGCTGTGCTCGGCGGAACATGGCAGCAATGATTATGTGGAGCGCTCTGATCTTTGCACTTTTCGGTCCAAGGTCAATGAACTCTACAGCAGTAGAATCATGAGCGATTTTCTATTGATTCTCTTTTTACGAGTTTTCCCCAGACACTTTTTTCCGGGTTGTGTAGGTAGAAGTTGTGGGGTCAATGTTATTTTGGTCTAAATGCTACACTTTGCAGCCAGTGATTTTAATAAACTAGCCAGCAGGTGCCAAAAGCAGTATTTTTGTCAATAAAACGGTAGGACGGTAAGTGAATCAGTAATGTGAAAATCAAACTATTTCATCTTTTTTTTTTTCTAAACACACATTGGGGCATATTTTTTAGCACAACGAAAGCTCCCTCTCATCTTCTTCCTCCTCCTCCTGTAGGGCGTCTGTATAGAATTGTTTTCATCCACCTGTTGCTGAAAAAAAGATACATTCAATCTGAAGATTGTTAGAATTATTTCTTATTTCCGATCAAGTTCTGTGAGAGCTCTACCCAATCTCCGCAGGTTTAAAATTCCACGAAAATAATAGTGGGATGTGATATGGCTTTGAAATATTTCGTTACAATCCATTACAAAGAAACAGTAACCACGACAAAGAAGTTGGTCGTAACACAAGTAATGACGACAACTAGGTCTACCGCGCGATTCAAAATACAGACATTCTTGCTGGTTTAGTAACCCCAGAAAACAATGCAGCAAAAAACAAACAAACAAAACAAAACATTATAGGCCTCTTTACCTCTGTCGCTTTGGGTTTTTTTTTTTTTTTCCCGTGGGATCGTATCTGCTGTTTACATTTCTAAGCATTTTAAACAATCTATTGTATGTGTGAAAAAAACAAAACAAGAAAACTTTCAAAATGATTTGGAATTTCCGATATAGCGGCACGCGATGTTTTTGACTTTGGGTGTGATATAGGTTTATATTGCCCGTGTTATTGCCCGGCAGATCACTCCCATCCATCGTTAACGGGCTTTATGGCATTGCCTTAGAATCCTTCTCTTTCTCTTCATAGCTTCTATGATCTCTGTCACTTTCTCCCCCTTCCTCCTAAACTTCGGGGGTGGGGAAGGGGTGGTTGTGCCCCTCCGAGGGGCTAACTCGGGTCAATCTCTGTTTGTTGATTTTGTAATATCAGTCAGATTTATTCACAATCAGGGCGAACGCCGCCCCCCTGATTTATCTCGCTATTTTGCCGCGGTGGCCGACGAGAAAGCGTGACTTTCATCTCACTCACGTCGCGAGATGTCGAGAGCAATTTTCGGCGACCTCGCGGACGAGAAGACAAGAAATAAGAGAGGAAGAGAGATCTAGATAAAATAAAAGTTTAGAGATACGTGTGAGTAATGCGATTGTATCCATTACAATGCAAGGAAGGAGTGAAAATTGATTCTTTTTTTAAGATTACCTGACGTTTAGTCGAAAGAGCGATCTCAAGGCACAATAAAAGGCCCATAAGTTAGACAGGCCCATGTCCCCCCAGAATCCACTAAAGCTTCCGTAAAGGATAATAACTATGGTCTGCAGTTCATTTAGTTCCTCCTCCCTAAAGGGGGCGGAGTGGGGCGTTTGGGGTGAGTAAATGAGAGGACTTGAATTTGCTCACAGTTTGGTAGTGAAAAAAAAAAGGAGAGATAATGGGGCCCCTACACGTTCAACAGACAAGTGTTCCGAGGCAATGAGAATATCACTGTAACCCGCTTTCCTGTTACAATGCTTAGTGCTCTTTGGTGCAAGATTTGGTACTTGCTGTATAAGTTTATAATTTGTTAGTCCGAAGGTTCGTTAGTCCGAAAATGAAATGAGGTTCGTTATTCCGAAGGTTTGTTAGTACGCATGCACCTTCTTCAAATCTTTGGATTAGCAAAACCCTGCTTAACGAACCTCATTTCATTTTCTGATCAACGAATATTCGGAATATAGAACTCTATTTCATTTTCGGAATTACCAACCTTCCGAATAACGAGCCCTCAGAATAACCCACAAAATGTTTGGATTACTGAACCCTTATTCATTTTCTTATTTACGAACATTATACGGAATTGCGTGTTTCTTTTTCACGAACGAATAACGAACCTTCGTAATAACCCCACAAAATGTTCAGATTAACGAGCATATACGGAATAGTGTGTTTCTTATTCACAAACCTTCAGAATAACGAACCTTGGGAATAGCCCCCCCCCAAAAAAAAAAAAAAAATGTTCAGATTAACGAACCCTTCTTCATTTTCGGATTAACGAACATATACGGAAAATAATGCGTCTCTTATTCAAGAACCTTCAGAATAACGAACCTTAGGAATAAACTCCAAAATGTTTGGATTAACGAGCATATAAGGAACAGTGTGTTTCTTATTCACGAACCTTCGGAGTAACGAACCTTATTTCATTTACGGATTAACGAAATAACCTTCGGAATAACGAACATCACCCGATACTAATATTGTTCGATACAAGACGAACCGAGCTTCTTGACGAAGCATTCATTCAACACTGGACACGTCTGAGGTGAGAAAAAAGGAAAGAAAGAAAGAAAGAAAGCATGAAGGAAGACGAAATCTTCGCCTGTCGCTGTCAAGAATGAAATTGGTAATCTAGACATCTTATAGATCCCTCCTGGTATGTTTGTGAAAACTTAAGATGGCAATGGATCCCCTTGTTTTCCTTGTCAATATTGTACAATGTACTTTGTGTGATAAATGCAGCAGTTCTTTGTGACTAGAATTCCCCACTTCATTGTTTAACCATAGCGATAGGAATGGCGACATCCGTCTGCAATGCCAGATTGACGTTGGTAAATGGAAATAAACGATTGGAATGATTGTCATGAAAATAATCAGTATTCAGTGACCGGAAGCACAATTTAGCGGAAACAAACATAAATTTCAATAGAAAGGGGTTAAGCACCATTGAGCCAAACCTAGTCTGTGCTAAAGACCTTGTTTCAATATGGTCGTTAACTCCCCCCCCCCCAATTTTACGCATGACATCTGTCAATTGAATAACAAGGAGTCAAGTGTGTCTCCAACCCCTTTGCTATTTTTTTTTTTCATGAAAGAAAGTTACCCATCGCCTTAGGTCAATGCTCTTTCATTTATTATCATTTCAAATTTTAACTCATCTATTCATCACGCGTCCAGACGATGCATGTATTACATTAACAAAGACACTCGTCGCCACTTCCTCCCGATAAAATGCCTTACGATGCTTCCTTGTGGCATTTCTACGTTTGTATAAGACTATAAGTCAATGTTATACTCTCCCATTTAATTCGACAATTTCAATCAAACGCTCTGTGAAAGAGATTGTATGACCATGCCGATTTGTTGGACAAGTAGTAACATGGTTAGTCTGGATGACGAGACTAGTCACGGGTCACTCCCATCCCCCGAAAGTCACGTTCAAAGGGAATCTGGAGGACTGTCCGGGTACCGTCGGCGATTGCAGGTCTCAAAGCAGGGCGTAAAAGTGTCATCAAACTCGCAAATATCTCAGTGGTATCCACTTTGCTCGAGAGGGGTAGGAGGTTCACAGAAAGGGAAATTGGGAATGGACCTAGCCTTTCTTCAAGGCTGGCTATATAGTCTGTTCTCTGGTCCACATCTTGCGACTATGCAGTATACATAAAACTATAGCTTGGGCTACATTTACTGAAATCCCATGATCAGTCATTGAGAACCATCCTACAATCATTGCAACATTTCTGTCCTAATTTGGCATCGATTTCAAATTATGAAGCCTATGACACAGAAGTAAATAGAGTACTATTCTTTTTCTCGTTTTTGCTGATTGATGATTGTTTGTAAATATTGTGATTTCATGTGATTTCGAAATAAAACATATAAATAAAAAAAAGTAAATAGAATACTAGATCTATATGTAAAAAAAAAAAGTATTAATTTCCTCCCGAATTTTTAATTAAGATCTTATTATAGACCAATTTGTGCAATCAAACGAGAGAAATATTTCATATCAGATATGGATGCTCCACCAAAATCATACGGAAATGGATTTGAATAATGGATTTTAGTGCCATTGGTAATTCAAAAATCTTCATTTTGGGGACAACATTAGTCAAATGTATTACGTAATTAGTCAAGATGATAGAAACTCCATGCACGACTTAAATCCAGGCTAATTAGGAACAGCTGGGAGATTGTTCCATTTCCTTACCCAAGAGATCAGTACAAATTCATTTTCAAAATGAATTCCGGAAACAGAATATTTTTTTTTTAAAAGAAGTCAATATTTCATACTTGCTCATGCGTTAGTTACACAGACCAACTTGGCTTTCTTAAAGACTGATAGTAATGTTTATATCTCCCGAGCTGTCATGTATTGTAATTACATATTATGTAGTTACATGTAGGCCTATTCAGTATCAAGTAATATGTGTCATTATCGAAGCGAACATGACATTATTTAGTTCAAACTAATGGCACATCATTCAACACTGATTTCAATCGACGTCAAAATTCATTGTTAACGTCACGGGATGAGAGTTGCTCGTGTTGTTTTTCTTCTCGTTTTTTGGCTGTCATAATTGTTGTTGCCTTCTTATTTCATTAAAACGTCACGTGAAGAAGGCTTTTGGTAGTAGGCTCCCCTATAGAATAGCAAATATCCGAATTGAACTTGAACTATACTTATCTACACTTACTTATAACACATGAAACGATCCGTAAGTGTACTTGATGATTTTTTCCATTTTTTTTTTCTGAATTGAAAAAAAAACACCCCACCCAAATGCATTTCAGTCCCTTTATGAAATAAGTGATAATTCATTGTGTTGTCATGTTTGCCATGGTCACTGCTAGGCAACCATCTAAACCACTATCAGTACAATTTGTTTTTAATATTAGTAGGCTGTTTTCAGTCAAGAATTACGTCATTTAAATTACTCAATCTTGAAATGGCGTTGAACAATTTTTTTTTTCATATTTTGTTTTGACAGTCCCACAGGTCTGCTTTCAGTAAGCATGTACGTGACACGATTACACCGTCTTTCCTGTAGAATCCGTGTGATTTCCATAAAAATAAGAATCAAGATTCTTAGCAAACAGGACAATAAACCCGTCACAGTCATCAACGGTGTTTTTCTCTTCAGTCACCACCAGCGAAACCTGTTGCACATTTTGATGATGATAATCATAGAACCACGTGACGAGGAAGGCACACGTTTAATACAACACTAACAGGAAAGTATAGTACGCCATGCGTGCGAAGAGATAATCCCGCGGGAGCGATTAAACTCTCTCTCGTTTACCGTGCGGCTTTCCATAAAAGCGGCGCTGCGGTGAGCCAGATGGGCTGATCGTGATTTTGGCGCTTCTCATGGAAATGCGTGACGTTATTCCCAAAATCAAGATCGTTACCACGTGACTGGAAATGTGATACAGATTTTGGGCGGGAGGGTGAGCCAACAGAAAATTGTTCTTGATGAATCTCTCCTGTCCGGATGTAATGTGAAGGACAATGACCGATGGTCTACAGAGCGAAGACAAACATTTACGAAGACAGTCTGTTGATATAATATGCCGAGCATTCATCAACATCATGGCTCATGCCGCTCGCTCTATTTAATGTTTCTTGTCGCTGCTTCATTTTTTTCCCATTTTCCTTTAGTAGTCTAGACAGATATATCCTACCTCTTGAAGGAGATAGGACCCATTAATCTATCACGTACATATACCCCAATAACCACAAATTAGATGTCGCTTTATCCAAATCCCACGGAGGGTTTCGATTATTATTAATCATCTTCACTTTTTTCTTTCGACATCACGTAAATACAAGGTTCTCTCAAGCATAGAAAAAAATATGACTGTCACTTTCAAGAAAAATACCATTATGAAAGAAGCATATACTAAGGTTAACACGTTTATATTTCTTTTTGCCTATTGAGGGAAAACGTCAGGACATGCCTTTATTTCATGTGTGAGATAAACCGCCATTCTATAAAACGCGGATATTTCCATAATTATTTGCATACAGTTGAAGGGGTGTGTGTGGTTAAGGGTAGGGATAAAATTTAAGATTCGACTTCCCTTAATGACTGTGTGTGTGTGTGTGTGTGTGTGTGTGTGTGTGTGTGTGTGTGTGTGTGTGTGTGTGTGTGTGTGTGTGTCTGTGTGTCTGTGTGTCTGTGTGTCTGTGTGTTACTATGAGCCTACTTTGATATTAATGTTTTATCGTGTTTTTTTTATATATTCCCCTCCACATGTTCATGATGCATTGGTTTAAAATTTGAATGCGTTTCAGTGAAGATCCCGTTTATTTTTTTTCTTTTGCCTCATCTGAGGATTTATTCAGGATTCCATTCAAAATACACAATCAAAATAATATCTTCGCAACGATGTCACATAAAAGTGATGCAAGCACAATCGTGCATTAGAGATTCAACAATTCGTTTGGTAACAACTGTTCATTTCTCCGTAGTGTTCTCCTATGTTTCATATAACATTGTATTTCTATTCTCGTTTTAATTTCTCTCATAAACACATACTTTAAAGAAGAACTTCTTTTATCATTACTGGTTTCATTCCGTTTCAAAATAAGCTTATAAATACTCCAAAATGCTATTGTCAAAAACAAACTATACTGACTCTTACACTGTATTTTCAGTAAATGTGAAACATTGATATTTGTTACTGTTACATGGTATACATCTTGTAACAAACTCCTTACGTATGAAAGAAAATTTTCATTAAGTTTGCATTCAATGAAAGCATGAACAATATCTTCTTTTACGTTGCAGTTCGGGCACAAATCATCATGACTTAAACCCCATTTGAATAGATTACTTCTCACTGGCAATAAATTATACAACAATTTCAAATTAAATTCTCGTAATTTGTTTTCTTTTATATATTCTAAATTATATCTGAATACACTGGCCCAATCAGCTTGGAAATGAAACTTGTTCTCCCAATATAAGGAACATGTATTGGTTAACAAGTTTTTTGAAGGTATCAAATTATACAATGCCTTGCTGCTTAGATCCATAATGAAAACTACTTTTTTCGAAACACATACACTTGGTATACACAACTGTTTCTTTTCTGATATAACTATCAAACATTTCCTTACGTATCATGTTATACCATACTAATGGTATTGCTTTTTGTAATGTTGCATAATCAAAAATTGCAGTACATTTTCTTCTCTTAAAATTAATTTCTGACATAATGTATTCAAAAGACCGGGAACCATTTATTGTTACTAAATCTCCAAAATAGAGTATGCCACTTTCATACCAATCTTTATAAAACAGCGAATGCTTGTCAAACAATACAAGTTTGTTATACCAAACAATCTGATTTAAAACATCAGTTGACCCACTGTTTACACTATTGATATCTTTCACTGTAGTACAATATCGTATTTGTTCCCATGCCTGTAAAATTTCTTTATAAAACTTTGGAACTTTCTTATCAATTTCATTAATATTACTCGTGTTGTAATTACAATTCAGCAGCAAAATAATACCCCCTAGCAAATCAAACCAATAAGAGCACACTATTTTCCATATATCTCTTGAGTCATTGAGAAAACGACCCAGCCATTTCAACCGAAAACTTAGCAATTGTTTTTGTATATCCATCATCTTTATTCCACCTTTGCTGAAATCTTCTGTAATAATACTTCGCTTTATTTTTTCATTTTTTCTTTTCCATATAAACTTAAACACCATATTTTCCAAAATTTTCAAAAATTTAAACGGTATTGAATCTACCATTATCAGATGAATAACTTGACTAAGGGCTAAGCTTTTTAAAACAATAACTCGTCCAAAGATGGTTAAACTTCTCTTTGTCCAACTGTCAAGGATTTTTTGCAACTTGAATAATTTTTGCTCTCAATCTAACTCCAAAGCTGCATCATTATTGGGGTGAATATAATGTCCCAAATATCTAACTGGTTTACTCGACCACTTCAAATAAAACTTATCTAAATTCCAACGTTCACTCTGTTTACCCAACCAAATCATAAATGTTTTATCTTTGTTAATCTTTAGACCTGCTACATCTCCAAAAGAATATAACTCTTTTAAAATTTCCTCTAACGATTTTTCATCTTGAACAAAAAACAAGGTATCATCAGCATATTGTAACAGTTTAAGTTGAAAATCATAGCCTGCTAATTCCATTGGCCGAATACTTCTGTTTTCTCTGATGCTGTTGGCCATGAATTCAGCTGCTAAAATGAATAATAGTGATGACAGTGGACATCCTTGTCGGACTCCTCTTTCAACATTAAAACTTTCCGATATCCAACCATTAATCAATACAGAGCTCGATATGTGCGTGTAAAGAGTACGAATCCATTTTCGAAATGATTCGCCAAAATTTAATCTTTCTAAACACAAACTCAAAAATTCTATATCCAAAACATCAAATGCCTTAGCAAAGTCTGCTAGCATTATTGCTCCGGTTTTACCGCTTTTCATAACATATTCAATGATGTCTTTCGTTAACCTTACATTGCAGGCAGCTAAGCGGCCCTTTGAAGATCCCGTTTTGAAGATCCCGTTTATATTCTTGAACCACAGAGGAGATGGTCTGCTTGTTTGTTTGTTTGTTTGTTTTATTTGTTTATTTGCTTGTTTGTTTGTTTGTTTGTTTGTTTTGTTTGTTTGCTTGTTTGTTTGCTTTCTCCTCATCAACACTTTGGCGGTTTTCGGATAAAACACATCTCATTCTTTAACGATTAGAGTTCGGAATAGGATAATGAAAGTTATTTCTGGGTTGTTTTACGAGTGGTCGAATCCGTACTTTCCTGATGTAACGTCAATGGCTAAACCCTTCAGAAACGTTTTAAAGAGTCCGTTTCTTATTTTGTATAGTGGAACGTCAAACACGCGAATTCCTCTGAATCAGAAGAAGCGACGTGGCAAGGATTGGGGAAACAGGACAGTGAACTGAAAAAAAAATACATAAACAAAAGCAAACAAGACAGCAAACAGAAGAGGAAAACAAACAATACAAGAACAACAAACGTCATCGTTTGTTGGGCATCGAACAACGGCGTCTGGTTAACAACTTCGAAAGTATATCTAGGAAAATCCAATTTAAGCACATTTCATTGAAGGCATATCTTGCAAAACCGGGAGGGAAAATTATTGCGAGAGAATCGAAAGCTTAAAAAATAGGAAAATTTCGTTTTGTTTCGTTGAAAACAGATATTGAGAAATGATTTTTCAGTTTTTCGTCTGTTGAGGAGTTCCCCGACACTTTATTTTAATCACCAGACGCCAGAAGTTACAGAGCACCTTTCACCAGCGTTGCGTTTGGGAATTTCTTCGTTTTTTATGTCTCTTTTCATCTCGTCAAAGATCTTATTGTGAGGGGAAATTTAAAGTCAATATCCATATTGCTTCCAGGTTTCCTAGAAAGTTTTTTTTTTTCCAAATCATGTTCAGCACACTAGGTCTGTAAGCATGCTTGGTCTGTGAAGCTGAGCTGAGAGAGTTGGCTTGTATTAATACATCATCATTTTCTCGTGTTTGTTGGCCGCGGGCATTCTGTCAAAATCCAACGACAAAAAATGACGATGGCTCGAGTCCTGATGGAAACATGCCATCCCCCTACAACAAAAAGTAACGGTCTGTAGAGCTGATGAGGAGGGGAGAGAGAGAAATAGAGAGAGAGAGGGAGAGGGTGGCGAGGGAGAAAGGCTTGCAGGACACAGGTGCCGACCACATGTCCTGGCTGGCCTTCTCCCCGAGACTTCCCCCGTGAGTCAGGGTTGCATCACCGCTCTTACCACCGCGCGAGTTTCGCTTTGGCAGGTCGAGGGACGCTTTGAAAAAAAAAAATGATACTATCCCACCCACCCAGGTTCTTCGCTTCGAGGCTTGCCACAAGAATTTTAACACAGCAGCAACGACAAACGACATTGAAAGAAGCATGTCGTGCTTTGTGGCTTGACATGCCCTTGAAAGAGTCATGGTTAGTACAGTTTTTTTTCTGGTCTTAACACACGCACGATATTGACGTCATTTTCCAGGCATTAAACAGGAGTGAACCGAGGACAAAAAGCAGGAGGCATACATGTCTAATGCCCAGAGCGCGTCATGCAAGATTTTAAAGTTTTCCTATATCAAGGTGACTAGCTCTTACGACAAGTACAAGTTGCAAACCATTCATTAAGCCAGATCGATTGTGCGAAATATCACGCCAGTTTTAGAGACAACGAATGTCATCACATTTCCGTTGACCAAACGCGGAACAAATATCGCATTTTTGTCATATATTCTTCAATTTCAAAAGTTTTTGCTCTTTAAAATTTCAAGCAGACCCATCCACAGCTGCGAGACTTATGGTCATGGTTAATTTTGTCATCGTAGTCTTTGATAACAGTCACCATGTAGTAATTCGTGTCAGAGCCATCCGTAGGAGCTCAACCGAGCTATGACGAAGAGTGAAAGAGTTGGTCTTATAAACATTATAAGTGCAGTGAAAATGGTGTGAGTCAATATGTGATGTATTCGTAATAAAACGATAATGACAATGATGATATGAGCATTGATGTGGGTGTGTTCACTCGTAGTCTTAACATTTCTAGTTTGAACGCACTTGACGTATACGGATGTTAAAAAAAAGATGAAATAGTTCCTCGTCTTGTCGGCCTCTTGAGGCGCGGAAAGACAAGAATACGAGATCTAATGGTCATAGCTCGTCATCTTGCCTTATCGGACCCCCAAAGGGTCGAGAAGGCGAGGACCTATTTCGTCTTCTTGATGACGCTTCCGTAGGAAGGCGCGTGAAAGTGCAACCGTAGATCGGCCATTGATCAAACCATTATGGCACTCCATGAACAAACCATGGACAGTGGGCATGGCGGTGTGCGGTATGAAATTTTGCATTTCGTGTATTGATGCTGTGCAATAATCATTAGTTAAGTATATATCCATGGGCGTTGTAATTAGGGTTAGATGGGGTTTAGGACTAGGGTTTCTTGTTTAAGATGTAGCTTCGGGTTAAAGTGTTCATAGATCCCGAATGATTGGCGTCCCAGAGCTGATGTGTAGAACCATACTGGAATGATACCGGCTGGTAAACTGACTGTTCCAGCAGGGGGTTAATCGTAAATAGCGATGGTAAACTTCTAGGAATAAATTCTGACTAATTACTTGTGTAGATGTTGTTGTAATCTTCGTGAACTTGTTCGGCCATCTTTATCAGGTTGTCGACAAGTGGTATGATCACTATACGCAGTCAACCGAACGTATGTTTCAAAGCTCTCCTCACTCGCGAGTTGCTCCAAATGAGGAACCATCTTACCTGTTAACACAATACATATATACATACCAACAACCAGAATACGCGCAGGTGTTCGTGATGCGTGATCAATGAAGGACAAGTATAACCATGGAGTTACTAACTTAGTAGCTCCATGGTATAACCATTCAGCAACGCTACTTGCGAACAGACGAATGCCGTGTGTCTGCGTGAAACGCCTTGTTACAAGTCTAGCTGGGAGTGTATATATTGACGGTCGCAAACAATTAGCCTAAATTTGAAGCAGTATGGCTCTTGCAGCTGCTCTCCAGATTTTTCATTCCAAATTCTTTGCGAAACCGTAAAGTCCCTTTTATTAACACACACACGAAATCCACAAACAGACGAATAATTAGAATTATCATTATTTAAAAAAAAATACCAACAACAAAAGGGGTCGTCACGCAGCTATATAGTACATTCCAGCAGTCAAAAGAAAGAGGAAACATGTTTCGAATTACATTGACGAGTTTAGTCACTTCAAAAAAAAAAAGATAATTTGTTGGTGAATGTTTTTGTGTTTGTGTGTTTTCGTGTTTGTGTCTATGTGTATGTGTGTTGTAATATACATGTTTGGGGCAAAAGATGAGAGAAGTATGTCGGCTGTCCGCCGGAAATGCGCCATCTTGTACATGATGACGCTAACGTGACTATCCCCGAAATTCATTTTTTCCCCTCGGACTGGCGAAAAAGTTTATGAGATAACGAGCATTCATTACGGCGCGAAAGTGCTCCGCGCTGCGCCCGCTGCGTCTACTGCGATAAATATAGTTTTTGTCGGGGTCGACCCGTAGGAGTGGCTCCCCCATCGCGTGGGACTCGCCCGATGCCTCAAACCACTGGCTCCCCGTATACCACACATCGAACACTGCTGTATCAACTATTATCGCAGTCGGGGTCTGGACTGCTATGCTAACCAAATAGGGATTAATCATTATCATATTGTTGGATTCGACGAAATCGTCATTCCAAACAAAGGGAAAAGTTTTTTCTTTTTGATGGGGGGGGGTATATATATGCAAAAAAAAAAAAAAAAACGATTAGTATAGGGTGTGTGGTTGTGGTGGTTATTTTCGTCCTGGTACGAATATTAAGGTTTCTCAAATTGTTAATATACTGTTTTCTTGTGAAAAGGAAAGGCATAGGGTGACGTCAGTCATGACGAAATCTTTGCAGTTAGGTCCAGTTTATATCCATAGTTGAAAATATATCTGTTCTCGTCATCGAGAATAGATATAAGTCTCTCAGTGATGTTTATCTACTCCCTGTTTAATAACGTATCGTTTATCAGGGGAAAGAAATCTGCGATGTGTTTGTTGGTGTAGTTGACCGTGAGGGAACAGAGCGTGGTGAAGAAATTCCCGATGTCATCACATTGAGAAGTCCACCTCAGTTTAGCTCCCTCAACCATACTTCGTCCTGCCAGGATCCTAAAGTGATATTTTATGTTTTGTTGAGGAAGAAATGAAAATGAACTGAAACGTCTGCGTAATTTCGTATCTGTCATTATTCCTGTAGTTTTGTTTTTTTTTTATCGAGTGGACATTATCACCAGCACTTCTTTCATAATTATCTTTATGTGGAAGCAACATCCACATTTAAGAAATCGTAGTAAATGGTAGTAGTAGTAGTAGTAGAAGTATTAGTAGTAGTGGTGGTGGTGGTGGTAGTAGTATAGTAGCAGCAGCAGCGGTAGCGGCAGCAGCAGCAGTAGTAGTATAGTCGTAGTATAGTAGTAGTAGCAGCAGTAGCAGCAGCAGCAACAGCAGTAGTATAAGTCGTACTCGTAGTAGGAGATAGACATAGTAGTAGCAATACCTATCATGCCTGCAGTGGTAATAGCATTTGAATTGATAGTGAGTCGGCCTATAGCATATCTATGACAAGTACAAGTTCGAGAAAAACTTCACACAGAAACACTCAAACCAAGGATGCGCTCCCTTACTCAAACCAAGTAGGTACGATGTATACAAGGCGAGCCTAAACTCTTACGGAGGTAACTTGAGATGAAAGAAACGGAAAAAAAGATGAAGAAAATGAATGCTTTATGCCCCCTAGGACCTTTGTATTCCAGCCTCTCCGTCAGCTCCCGTTTCTCCTGAACGATTAACCCTCCGTCCTCTACCCCATCGCACCCTACTCTGACATGTAAGAGTTATATCCAACAGGTGAATAAAACGAGAACCCCGGAGAGCTCCTGTCCTGCAGGAGATGAGTTTAGAAAAGGGAATCTGGGGGTATGATGTTACCTGACCTTCTATGAATTATGGTGTTTCATCGATTATTAACCGTGAACTCGACAACCCTCCGTCTTTATACTCGTGCCGCACATCGTCAATTCCGGATTGCGGTCACCCCCACCCCTCTTCCTCCACATTTCTTTTCAAGTCTTGGGAAAATTGTAGCGATTTCATCTTGATGGTAGTTTCTTCGTACCGGTTTCCCGATAGACATTAAGCCACCAGCTTTCTTCAGGTATTGCCATTTACACTAAATGTTTGCTACAAAGAGTGCAATACATCCTTACCAGAGACTGTGAGCATCACCATCACCACTATTACACAAATACCATCATCGTCATCCGTCCACCACCAACACGATCATCATTAACATCATGGTCAACCCCCCCCCCCCCAACCAACCATCATCATCACTATCATTTCGATCACTGCCAAAGTTGTATTTGATTAGTTGATTAATTGTCTTTGGTATGAATGCAGTGTGCCGTCTGTGGAATCATCTGCACATCAATATAATCGTGACTTATATCAGCCCCATCATCGTCATTTTACGAACACCACCATTATCAGAATAGTTATTATCGTCACCGTTCATGGCGTAATCCATCAAAGGTTCAGTGCTACATTTCCATCCTCACAATTGACATCAATCGTTATCACTAACACAGTCCATTAGTTTGGTCTTCACCATCCAGCATGGTTGTCTCTATGGTTAATATTATAACCACCACCACCATCATCATCATCATCGCCATCATAATTTTCGTCATTTTGGTAATCTCCGTTTCCCTGCCTTTGTACCTTCTCTTCATGTGGGTGTCTTCCTCTAATATTTCTTCGTCACCATCGTTCGCCTTTGCTTAGAAGTGCAAAGGTCCTTGAACTGCCGCGTCCTCGCATTGCGTCTCTGAACGACGATGACTCCGGTTGCAGCCATTTGTTCAGCTAGTCATGAACGTGGTCGCCTCTTGCTGTCTTGCGCTCTCCCCACGCGGACGCGGAGATTTCGTGAGCGTACTTTTTGAGTTCCGCTCTCTCCCTCGCTCGCGGGCTCTCTGCGGACTCGTAAATCACCCGCTCGCCTGCCACCGATGAGCTGAAGCGTCAATAAATGTCATTTCAAAAAATGCTTAATTTTTCCTTTCCTTAATTCCACTGACCCATTTCCTTGCGCTGAGTGATTGATATTCCGGCCCAACACCAACAATCAAGGGCATGACGTGACCGTGACTACAAAGGGTATACGGAGGCAGGAGTGGGATTGGGTGCCGAACAAGGTACTGGAGACAAATTTCGCCTACTGTATATGTATCACAGATATATCATGCAAATTTAACGGACGTTTACTCGGATTCCTAGCCTCAAACATTAACGTCACACCAAGGGACACATATCCACTTATCTGTAGGTATCACTTGGTAGCTATGCCTATATTACCCCATACTAAACGTCGATTCGGCATGTTTGAGCTGGTGACGCCTTATAACTGCTCCAAGACCCTGTCGAATTGAAGTTTCATACCGTCTTCGGAACTTGCTGCTTCATCATCATCATCATCATACATTACAAAGATTATTTTTATCTGGGGGCTTGTAATTAGGCTACGTCGCTACCTCGCTGCTTGCACCGTAATGAGGCTTTAATAATCAGTAGGGCCATGAATGTACCCGCATCGCACCAAGACGAGAAACCGCCGAAGCCAATGCGGATGCCCTTAAATTGAATCCTCATTCTCTTCGCCCGCTTAGAGAACATCGAACCTGACACATTAAAGACCTTTTTTTTTTTTTCGTTAAAAAATAAAGAAATATATAAATGCCAGGGCCCAGTGGCTCTCTCCCTCCACCCGTTCATTAGTTTGTAACTGGATATTTCTCTCGATTCCCCAAGCTTAGTTGTGACCGCACAGTAAGGGACGTAGATGTGAAATATATTATAGCGAATGTGTGATATTTCGATCCTCCATGCCTCGAAATCACACCAACTTTAATTGGGTGATTTTAAAAAGCTTTAAAAAGAATGTTAAAGGAGAAGAACATGTGACGAGGCTGATTTCACTCAATCCACATTTCTCTTTGGGTTTGGGTTTCCTTTAATATGTACAAACATGTAACAATAGTAATGTCCTAATTAAATCTAATGATATTGAGATATTACCACCTAGTATACCAGCGGCGGTATTTTTCACGGAGCTCAGTTTGTATCTCCGCGTCTTGATTATTTTGCGAATGAGTTGGTTGATATTTCCGTGAATATAAAGCGATCTTTTGCTTGTTTTCACATGATGGGCAATAGAGCGCAATATCGCCGCATCTGTCAAAAAAAAAAAAAAATAGTCAAAACAAACAAGCAATACAAACAAAAACAATAACCTAAATAACGACGTGACGTCAATGATGCATCGGGGTGTAAACTCCCAGCGGCTTGTTGTAAGACTATAAGTGACTCCGTTGTTTACATTTTGATAGAGGTCCGTAGCTCTCTTCGCCGTGGGCCAAGCTTGACAGTTGATTTTTCAGCGTCGCACCAACGTGACGAGCAGACAGAAAAGAGGAAAAAAAAAGAAGAAAGAAAAAACATAACATACAAACAAGCTGTAATTGCGAAAGAATTTGGCTTGACCTTAGCGAGTAAACACGTCAGGTCAACGGGGATGTTTCGTGCGTGTCCAACATTCCTTCCTCCTCGTGCCTTGTAACTTTTCTACTATTTTACCCAAAGAGTGGTTTATAAAGGAGGATACCTCCCTAAATATTCTCTCACAGGTGTTACAAATATAACTGGGTGACTTGCGTTTATTTTGCGCCAATCTGGAATTGATTTATTCTGTTGTTATCGTTGGTGCTGCTGCTGCTGCTCAGTTCTTTCTTACTATACAAAAAGAAAAATGATTTAATTCCATGTGATATGGTTTAAATGTACAATTTCACATCACGATCAAGTTGACTTTAACTGAATGGAGTATATTGAGATGGAGAGGATAGTGGGACATTGGACGTAAAAATGAAATTTGGAAGAGGCGAAGATGTTATCGCCTCACAGCTCCACGATTGGTTCGCACGCAAAATACTATCACACTCATGCTTTTTTTGTCGATGATCTAGCAATTGCAGTCTCTTCTCCCCTATCAAGTCATCGTCGCTAAGTTGTTACAGGATCGCACTAATTCGACGTGAATGATAAATCGTATTTTTTTATTGATGTCATGTCAACAACGGAAATGTCGCGAAGAATAACTGTGTACAAGTCAATGGGAGGCTCGTGATGACATCATCACTTCCGCCCGTGCACTTATTAGAGTTTGCGTCGGATGCGACTTATATCTCTGATTCATTAGAACTGGGGAAACTATAAAATTCTTACAACTTTCTTATTTGGGGGCCGATTCTGATGGAACCTGTACTATGCTGTTCCTCTGATTTTTCTTTCCCGGATTCTGACGGACAGAAAACGAGTTGACGCACTTTGCAAGTCAACAATGAATTTCAGCAAAATTTGTGTAGTCCTTTCCGTGCCAAAAACTTTAGAAAGTTTCTACAAAGCTATATGGGTTTTATCTTGTTTTTCTGAAAGGGTTAAGATCACGCGTCATTATTAAAGCGTTATTTGTCATGTAGATGTCTTCCACTTTGAATGATTCTTTCATTTCCTGCGCTTTCTTGTCTTTGTAATACATTTAAGCCAGTCACCAACCAGAGAACGCGATTCCTCCAGGTTGTCTGTGCGATGAAATGCTTTACACAATTCGATAGGAGGATGACGTGATTTCTTCACCCACTAATTATTTCATTCCAGAATCAATTAATCGACTTCCTATATAGAACTGTTGTTTTGCACATGAGGGGCAAAGTAATAATCTCCAACCGAATCCTGTTTGCGCACGGCAAATCTGTCATAATCCGTGTTTTGACGAACTTCTGACAATTTGCAAGATTCGATGTCTAAAGTTGTGAACAGAACGTGGCTTGTAGATACAATGACTCTCTTACTAGGTGCGGCGACAGATCACTTGATCTTTACCACAGTTTGTTGTAACTTAAAGCTCTCCATTCGACATCTTTATTGCAGCCAAGCTTTTCCTTGATGCAATTTCATTCAAACTTGTTTCTTTGCAGTTGAGGCCTATGCAATTTTGAGTGCATTATTTGTTATCTTCCTGTGATCCTAATGGAACAAAGTGTTGTTCATATTATTGTTTGTTTTGTGTTAATTACCACCGATAAAACGAAACATAACAGACCACTTTACATTGATTTGCCACATGGGACTTTTGCACGCAAAATCCGGCGAGCAATTACACTATAGCATTTATCTCGTCTATCGTTTTCTGCTTCTGATTGCCATTGCGATAATAATAATGCTATTAATTCAGTAACTTTAATAACATAATCAATGCATATAAGCCTACTCTAATATTTGTCAAAGATTTCCAGAATTCTTATTCTTAATGTTCTCGTTCCATACTCTCTGTATACATTTTAAAAAATCGAAGGGAAATAGCCCTAGCTTTCCCTGTTTGTTTTTTTCATTATGAAGTATATTGGTTATGATGAAGATGAAGATGATGATGATGATGTTTCATTTTATTTCTACTTTTTTTTTTAACTTTACTAGTCTACTCTTCGCTTTTTGTTTTGTTTTTTGTTTTGTTTTTGTTGGTTTTTTTTTCAGTCGAAGATTCCCTAGCTGATTTATATCTTTTGCTACTGGAAGTCACTGCATTTCTATTCCAGTCGATTCAAATCAATAAGGATAAGCTCCATTTGGCTCTGCTATATCACGCAATTGTCAAATATAATATCAAGGAAATGAAATGATAACGCTAAATCCACGACTTCAATATAGTCTCTTGCTGTGCCTGGGTGTAATGATAAGAGGAGTGGAATTCTGGTTGAGGTGGTCGCAGGTCGGGTGGGGGGATGCGGGAGAAAAGGCAGTGGAGAATACATACACGTATTTTCAACATCTCTTGCTATTCATCAAAAACGGCAAGTTATGGCTGAGAAGACGGAGTCGTGTCATTTCATGTAAATAGTCGACGTCTTTATCGGCCATTAATGGCCGCTCGATGAGCGCGGATAAACACATTGCGGTGTACGGTAAATCTGTTTTAAAACCGACTTTGACATGTCATGTACACATCTGTCCAACAAACGCGGTGGAGGGAAAAACCTGACGTTTGGAGGAGAAAGAGAAAAATACAAAACGAAGACGAGAACAGGGGGTCCCGACTCACGTGAGAAAGGATGCCCTGGCGGCGCGTAGCTCCCACCGAGTTCTTTGCCCCCGTGACGTTGAGCGGAGAAATCTACCGGAACGGCGTGCGAACGGCCTCTACTATCTGCAGCCATTATTTTCAATAATACGGGCTTTTCTGTACTTTATTTGAGCGTCTTCAATATTGCCACTGATCTGAAGGCATTTCCGGGTATCAATATGTACACCGCATACACAACGGTCAAGAGAAATCATGGATTCTATTGTTCAATAACTGAACACACGCACCAGAAAGGATTTGAACAAAAATGATAACATAAAATCCAAAGCTTCAAATAGGCCTACTTGGGCGTCCTTTAATTGATCAGATACGTGGGAGCGCTATAATGCTTGATTTTGCACAAGAGCGAGCTGTGCTTTGATAACTTGGTTAACGACTGTCTTTAAACTGTTAAAGGTATAAGCACAAAGAAACGTGAGTAGTTTGGAAAATTTGGAGTAGTTACTGCAAAACTTTCCCTCAGTACAATCGCGATAACAGTTAGCTTGGCGAACAAGAAACGAGATGGTAATAATCTATGACCAATGATGACGCTATTCAAAAGTGTTCACAGTTGGACATAGGGTATTATGGAATGGGATAAGTTGATGACGGTTAAAAATAAACATCCCCCAGAAAAAAAAAAATATGCATCGAGCCATAAGATTATCAGGATTACAGCTCTGAAATGGGCTGTCAAACCTTATACTTCGTCTCTATAGTTTAATAGTTGTATATCACAGGATATCATTTTCCATAATTTATGTCATTGTAGAGTTATGTCTCTTTCACATAATATCATGTATGTAGGTGCCTATGCTCATGGGGGAAAATATTTCATTAAGAAAATACCCTTCCTTTATTTTCATCGCGTATATATGATTCATTTCGTTTTGTTTCATTTTTAGCTACCTTTGCTGTTTGATTCACAGAATGTATATTCTCCATTTGACCATTGTATGTCACCATTGTAACTCCCTAGCCCTCGTCGTAACTGTCACCAAGAGTATTTCTGCGACTTAACATGAAGTTATATGAGAAGAAATAAAACTTTGCTACAAAGCTGAACACGTATACGTACTTACCTGTGCAGAGGAATGCCAAATAGCTCTTGTCTCCCATTTCATTGCTGTCTCGCTTTTCATTTTGATTTATGATAAAACTGCTATTGCCGTCAACCCGGTATGATAAGTATCAATTCTGCGGCGATGGTTTATAGATTTCTAAACACGCTGCGGTAAACAACGGCCTGCCCCTACTTGATACTCGTGGGCACATCATAAACCGCTTATTAGGGGTCCTGGGTGCGAATATCGGGGAGAAAGTGATGCTGTCGTTGTTTTTCTTTTCGGTGGCGACTATTCTGTATAATAGGGAGCCTACGTGGATGAGGGTCGATAGTGTATCGCCTGCTGTCATTTACCATCACCTGCAACGCAATAATGTATTTTGATTAATGACGTTCGTAATAATACATCGCCCAGCCAAAATGGGATTTTAGTAAGATTGTGCGAGAATAGAGCGTAAATCAATTCTTTCAAGTGAAGGCATTTTAATACAAAGTACGATGATCATTTATTATGTAGGCCTAAATGGAACCTAGCTTTATGATATGTAGTGACAAACTACACAGAAAATTACGTACAGAATTGATTTAGAGACAAATCGTAAGAGGTTAGAATGTAAAAAAATCTTTCATTAAAGCATAGCTGCATGAAACAAAATTAGTGTGTATAGGTGTTCAGATATTTGTTGTGTACTAATCTGCGTTTCAGACGAAACGATTAAGTAAAAATAAGTAATAGTGTAGTGTTCGCTGTAATGCTTGGTAAATTAGTGAGATAAATCGGGTTGCTATCGACGAAAGCATTGCTAACATCTACCGAAATTAGATGCAATGACTATGGAAATATTAGCTTTAACCACCTGGTGCACAATCACAGAATTAATGGCTAAAATTCAACAGCCGTGAGATTCTTTTTACTATAGATTCCAAATCGGCAGGAATCCATCTGGGAATACAGCCGATACCATGCTGGGAGTGACCCCTTTCTACACTTTGACCCCATGGTCAAAGGTCACGACCCCTTCAGTCAGTCTCTACTCAAAGAAGTGGGAAGACCAAAGAGAGAAAAAAAATCATCACATTCTTTCAAATCAAATGGATACATGTTGACAACCCTCTAGTGTATATTTTCTCCTGCATTTTTTTCACTCTCTCGTCTCTTTCGACTGTTCATTTTCGTATATAACTCTCGCTTGCCTGCAAACTAGCACGCAGTGTCCCTTCTTTTTCTCTGTCGCATGTTTTTTTTTTCCTGCTGATCAGACTGGCTAAAAAAGCATGTGTCAAAGGTCAGCTCATTTGACTCGTACCCATATCGATGAAGTTTAACTTTGAAGTGGGTGGTATATGGTGAATAACGCTATTATAATTGGTTCGTTTCTCGACTTACGTGTGTATATATGCATCCTTCCGTCCTTGGGATAGATATTATACCCATAACTTTACCTCTTCAGTATCGAGATGCGCTTATTTTGTACCGGACAATACTAAGGTAATTAAAAAGAAGTGCAGGACAATTTTTTTTTAGAACAGTTCTCACTATAAGGGTCTACCTAAGATGAAATACTGATTACTGCATTAGTTAAATTGCATTTAACTTGGTTCGGGTCTCTTTTAAATTGACCTGTCATTTTTTTTTTCCTGACGATGTCTCTCTCAGCTCAGCTCTCAGCTCATCCGTCACCAATTATCGCAAGGCGTTTGGATTTAAACTTCACAAGATGTCAATTTCTTAGGTGGGACTATGTGGCATTATATTTTGTGTGAGGGTGGATGCCTAGAAAATGACTACCAGTTAAGTTGACAATAGTATTTTCTTCCTTCTTCACCCCTGTCCCCTCCTTAAAAAATACCATGACTTCTTTCATGATGACTGGGAAACAGACGGAAAAAATGAAAATGTCATGGTTTGTTGACGTCCTCTCAATTCCTTACCTAGGCGTCAACACAGTAGATATCCTTTATCATGAAAAGTTGCTGCTAATACTCGAGATACACGCATATTAAAGACCGATGTATGATGTTTGGGATTTTCGTTCTCATGTACTCCTTACTCCATGTACTCCTAGAGGGGCACGCGACACGTGAAGGGAGCAGATTCTTCCAAAACTGATACCGGACCAAAAGAAATAAGAAGTCGATGATGATAATATACCCCGAGAACACTTCCATGGCTTATTAGCGAGGAAGAGCGGAAACTTCGAGACATGCGAGTCTTGAGTTTCCCCAAGTCTCCAGCCGAAAGTGCGCTCTACCCACCCAGAGCGGGTTCGCAGCACTTCCAGCGTCGGCTCGATTCCTACCAGATGGATGGGTTAGTCTGGGATTCCGGCCTCTTACACAATCATTTTGGGCCACGTTTCATAAAACTTGTTAGCACCAACAAGTTACGATAGTTCCCTTACAAGCTACTTAAATGCTTGCATCTGATTGGCTGAGAGTAAAAATTTTGTCATAGTACTGTGGCAGTTGTTACTGATATCAAGTTTTATGAAACGGGACCCTGGTGTTGACATTATTGACGATTGTGACGGAGCTAAAGCAATACATGTGCAAAACAAAACTAGACCACCAGCAAAACAAATCCCGTTGAAACGAAATTAGATTCAGTTTCGTACAGCATTCGTTAAAAGAGGCGGTAATGAAATAAGACATACATAAAATTACTGCCTTAAAACATAAGCAGGGATTGGTCTCAAGAAACGTCGATTCCACTTTCCTTTTCAATTTATATGACAGTAATGATAAATATACACGTGCTAATTATAGTCCTCGTGCAGTTCATGCCAGATTCTGCTTCAAATTTGTTGATGAAATTGAAATATGGAGACTAAAGATTAAAATTTCAAGTGCAATTCCACAGCACGTTCAAGCTGACGTTATTGAACATGGAACTACACAAAAGATCTGTTGTAGCTCCATGGTCCAAACAATGGTTTGCACTCTCACCCGGTCCGTCATCGAGAACACTCGGGGCCGGCGTGTGATGACGCGGTTACGTCATTGTCGACATATATAGCGCCATCTACAGAGGATCAGGCACACTCTTTGTTGGTACTTGTAGATCTGTAACGCTCCGTTTGAGTGTCTATTTTAGCCCTAAGGGGGGGGGGGGCTTCAGTATGCCCAACAATAGTTGATTTATGCACTGACATAATACATCTAACTTATGGCATAACCCATTGAATCACCTTTTCTTCTTAATTTGGAAGCACCAGAGTTCTGGCGAGCAATAACCCTTGTGGAACGGATCCACGGTCACACAGAGTGCTTTAAGTGAGAGTGTCCCAATGTCACATAATAACTACTAAAATGTGATATTGGGACATTTCGCAGAATTCTCTCTACGTGATGCAAGGCGTGACTGTGTGTTTGTTCCAAACGGGAAGTTGCAGTGTTTTAAAACCGATACTTTTTGCTCGTAGCATTCATCAGCAAACGATGGATGTCTACAGAAGTTTCACGGAAACTTTTCCCTTAATATCTCTCGTCACTTCAACATCATCATCATCATCAACAACAACAACAACAACAGTAACAACAGCAGCAACAACAACATCAAAATCCAACTAATACAAACTCCTTCTGTCCAAACAAATCGATGAGAAACTACCACCAAAATCTACCATGACAACCAAAGGCTTGCTAAACGTCATAATGGGCTCATTGATTTTCTACGACGAGTTCGTCTTCTCTTCCGCAGTTCCCCTCGTGTCTACGGCGCCGAGACTAGTATGACAGTGTAGACCGTCCGAAACACAATGCGCACTTGTCATCGGCGGCCACCTATCGATATCACAGGCATTCCCTATCGATACCGCAGATTTACTGATGAGGATTCGATGGTATCTGGGATTAGATTACCAAACTCGAGAAATTCGAAACAGTAGTGCGTGCCTCTACTCCCCAGGGAATCATTGTATCACTTCTGAAAGAAGGGCAAAAAAAGAATTTTCCCAATGTCAGTAATTTCGCATGCCAGAGTGTACTGTGTGTGGTATTTCAGCAAGATCATTCGTCTAGTTTTCTTTTGTAAGGAGTTGAGGTTGCCCGGTGGGTTGAAGTTCAGGCATATATGGAACATGTAAACGGTAGTGCTGTTCAAATCGGACCAATCTGAAATGAGCAAGGAATGTGATCCGTCTGTAGTACATAGGCCATACGCGTAGTTGATGGCACCTCATACAGCCCTTGTAAATGATAATACGTATAGTCTACGATAAAACGCCTGAAAGACATCGGCAATGTGTGTCTTGTTCCGTAATAATAAGTGCGACAGTTTCTCGGCGTGGTTCAGAATGTAAAAAGTTTACATTCTTTTCATTCTTGCTGCTTTGGAATTTGAAGAATTTACTTTCAAACCAGAGAGCGTTCTTCCGGTAACGCTACTTCCTAGCGGAAACAATAGCATCGATGTCCAATTTACATGTACGGGTATTTGTTTGCGTAAGTTCTATTCATCGCGTATTACGTCTTTTTCATCGTTTCTTTGCTGCGTTCGCATAGTTTTGACCACTTCTGTATATAGTTGGGATAAGTTCGAAATGGACAGGCAGATGTAATACCAACAAATCTTCTAGAAATCTAACATGGATATAGTACAGACGATTACACTTTGAATCAACTTGGTATTGTTCAGCCCTCATTGTTAGCGGTATTGTTATAAAGAACAGAGTAGTACAGTAGAATAATTCTACGTTACGTAGAATGAAGATTTAAAAAAAAAAAAAAGATGAGAGAATGAACCTCAAGGGCGTTGTTTTCTTATTTTTTAATTTTGAATATCGTAACCTCAGCCCCATGTCCAAGATAGCCTTCGGCGTAAAACCATTAGATTGTTGTGCCGCCTTTATGCTTTATGAGCAATTAACCCAGATCACTTTCAACTCGGCCTTCGTATTCGAGTGAGACGAAGTCGCAACGTGTATAAGGAAAAGGTGAAAGCGGGATGCCAATTAATAAAGTGAGTTTCTGTGATTGTATTCAGTTTAGTGTTTTCTTTTAACCGCCTGAGTACATCACGGCCTTCTTCCAATTCCTTTTGATATATTATTGGTGCTTCTCTTTTTTCTTCTTTCTGGAGACTTTTCAAATACTCTCAAAGACTTTCAATTCATGTAAGATCCAGGAGATTATTCTCGCAGAAATTCAAATCGTAGCAAAACATTATACAAAAAGTTGATTGATTATCAATGACGTCCGTTTCCCTTTCTTAAATGAGAGTCAAGGCTTCGTTCCTTGAGGGAGTTTTTTTTTTTTTTTTTTTTTTGAGGGGGGTGTGGAGGGCTGGGGTTAGTGTGCCCCTGACAGGTGGAATAAAGAATTGATCACGTATTTAACTGTGAGTTTAATAGTTCAACTTGCTCCTGGCTATAAAAGAGTGGAAGACGGGGAAGACATTTGAAGAGGTGTGTGGAACCGAGAGTGCCCTGAATGTCTTTATGAAGGGTTCTCGAGATCGCCTGCAGGAATTTTCTTCAAACCGACTCTTACCAATGTCTTCCTTCCGTTCAGTTCTCTGCCCTGTTTGTTCTTTCTTTCTTTCTTTCTTTCTTTTCTCTCTTTCTTTTGTTTTTCTTTCCACCCTCAAACTGAGTTGGCCGATGACGTTTCTTGGGTTTCGCTCCGTGTGCGCGTATTTTTAGCCGGCAATTCGATGTAATTTCATTACTGGCTCTATACAGGGATTTCTGTACGAAACTGAATCGCCTCCTATTTCAAAGGGAATTGCTTTTTTTCTCTTCTTCTTCTTCTTTCTTTCAATCTTTCTGCCTCCGACACAAAAGGCCCGGACGAGAGAGAGAGAGAGGTAGCGGGGAACGGGGTTGCACATTTTCCCCAGCTTAGGTAGGAAACGTAAATATTTTCATTACTAACAACAAAAGAGTCAGGGACAAGGAAGCCGTGTTCACACTCGCCACTTAAACTCGACCTTCTTTTTTTTTATTTTCACTGGATTAAAGAGAAAGAATTTACATCAAAGCGCATCTTCGTTTTAAACACGTTTTATGTAACGGCGTCTCATCAAGGAGATAAGACGAAACCTCCCTGGTCCCATTGGTTTTCCATTCACAGTGATCCATGCGTCCGTTTAAGAAAACTGCTTGATACGTCAATGTCTTGAAAATGTCATTTTAAAATCCTGCGTCTATGTCGTTGTTTGCTTTTGACGCTGGTTCATGTTAGGTTTCCTTACATGTGATCAACGCCGTTTTGCACGAGACGTCCTTCGATCATGTAAGAATGTATTACAGCTCGTCTTGTTAACCCCCTGTGATTATTTCTTTAAAGATATAGCTCCTGAAGAATTGTTGTTTTCTTGTGATCGATAATGATAATAATTAGTAATGATAATGTCTCATTCCTCCAGGGTAGCCTCTCCAGTGTTTCCACTGCTCTACCAGAGGTCCTTGCCATTAGTATTGCCCTAGCGTTGCCAGGTACCCATTTATACACCTGGGTCGAGAGGAGCATGGTGGGTAAAAACATCTTGTCAAAGGACTTTACGCAATGGGAGGGAGTCGAACTCGGGTCCTCCGATTGAGAGTCGGGAGTCTTATCCACTAAGCCACAGCACCCTGAAAAATTGAAAGTCCTACTTCGGGTCAAAGAAAAAATGACAAAAATCTAATTCATCATTATGTTACCGAATATATTATGCACCAGCAATTTTGTTAGATTGTGCAATATAATGCATGGTTTCCACCATTTCTACACTTGAAACAGTACAGACAGAATTCTGATAATTATGAAAATTATCATGATGATGATGATGATGATGCCGATTATAATATTCTTTATCATTTATATCGTCATCATTATCGCCTTCATCATCATGTTTAATCATCACTATCACTTGAAGACTATTGTAAAATCGGTTATCATCGTTTACGAAATAAAAACGGAAATAAAAACCAGACAACGTAGCCTATACACAAACATTGCAATATCTTTAAAATAAGAAATTAGCTGATACAGGATGAAATGCCTCTTCAGACTTATATAGATAGTCATGCTGATTTGAAATCATGTTGCTGTCAAAATTTTCGGAACAAAAAAGTCACATTGTAACGATTACAAAAAACAAAAACAAACTAAGAATAATATTAATTCTCAGGAGTTCTCATATCTAGACACAAACATTCAATTTGATTCATTTGGGCACAAACACTCTCTAGGTAAAGAATACTGACTTACTTTAACTTCCCTAAACATCAAAACGTCAATATGATGACTGATTCGATTTTTCGAGGACGTCCAAGAAATAGCAGACGCTCTGACATTCAGCATCAGCCATGTTTTTCCCATTTTTCCCATCAACCATCCGGCTCTTATTTGGCTGGATTCTTAGGCCGTACTTGCGAAGGTGACTGCTTCTTGCATCAGCCAAATTTCCTGTTTGCGAATCAGAATCGAATCTGGTAAAGTCGATGGTATTCCCCCACCATCTTCACGTCTGTTTTCATGTCGCAGAGATTTTCTCTTTGGTTGATGTATTTTTGTGTGCGCGCGCTTGTGCGGTTGTGTTTTAGCGCCATGTTCTAAGAGAGCATGGTGTGTGTGTGTGTGTGTGTGTGTGTGTGTGTGCGTGTGTAGAACAATCATTAAGTTTAAGATCCCTAGCAGGGTGTCTCCCCCTCCCCCCCCCCCCAGCATCATTACCTTCTGCGGCCTTCTCCCGCCCCTTTCCCTCAGTCCGCCAACCCTCCAGAAAGCCAGTATTCCAAATCTCTCACAAGTCACTGACAATGGAACGGATGTGAACGCTTCCGCCGTCTAAACAGACTCCATTGTTGCCTCGCAGACATGGCTTGGAAATAACTAGAGAGATGAAAAAATGCAAGCAGAAAAAAAAAAGAGAAGGGGGAAAAAAGGATAAGAATTAAGTGTTACAAAGGGGAAAGAAAACAGATTACATTATGTACTGCTTACTGCTCTCCAGTAGCGATTCTTTAATAGCCACCACCGGGTCGTTTGGGAACGCGGCCATGCAGGGAGTCGGTTCAATGACCGAGAAAAACCCGTCCAAAGTCTCATGATCACGTGATCTGGCAACCGCCATTAATATTAACACCTGGAAGCAGTGGAGGCTCATACACGTAGACTGACACGCTCACATAAAACGTTTTTGACTCCAAACGCTAATTGCGACTTACGTGACTATAACAGAGTTGAGCGATAGCCAGTAGAATGTTGACGGTTTGGCTATCGTAAACGCAATTACTGGAACCTAGAAATGGTGAAAATCGTTAATGTAAAGTCTCGCAGGGTGAGCAGGCTCAGAGCTCCACAAAAGACCCCAATGGACGGAAAGGAGTAGTGTGTTCACGCTTTTATTCAAAACCAAGACATAGTTCTCAGAAGGGTTTAACATTCATCTTCCACTATTTGGTCTACCAAGAAACTTGTCTGTCTGGCGCAATTGCCAGAACGATAAGTCGTTTTGGAGTATCAAAAGTGTAAACAAATTTCGATCGTATGCATACGACTTTTATTCCTGAAGCGCCCTCCCTGTTCAGTAGTGGATATAGGTAGAACGTTACGTGATGGTCGATGGTGCCCTGGCAATCCTATTTCTCATGAAGCTGCATGCGATTCGAAAATATCGATACTAGATGGATACTGGATGGTTGATACTGCTGTGGCCTGATTCCTCGATTATCGACACTCGATTGTATAAAGAATTCCGTAGCAACCACGATCAGGACCTGGTGTGCTCGACTGAGACCGTAGTGCTTCCGGCGTACCTTTTTGGCTAATACTTCGCATTTTCGTCGTTATCCAACTGAAATTGTGTTATTACGCGTTATTTCACACCTTTTATTTGTATAAGTGGACATTTTAGAGCAAAACTGGACAGTTCTGCAAGCAAAATGAGAACTATGATTTTCCTACCAGCTTGTTAAGGCAAACGAATTTCACGAGTCATCAGGCAATATCGCTTTAGTTTCTAGGATCGAAAGTATGCGGCGATGTGGCGACACAGTGTGAAAACAGTGTGTCTTCACTTTTAGTATCATTTATTTCACATCAATCAGCAATCATACTGTGATTCTATACGCGACCAAATTTTGTAGTACTAGGTAACACAGCAGGAGGAACAGCGTGTCACTCTTGACATGGCATTCTTTCCTCCTTGATTTTGTCTATTTTGGGTGGTTTTTTTTCTTCTAAGAATGAATTTAATGGGCAATACCTCAGGCGACTTTCGCTGAAGAAACAAAAGAGGATCAGTATTTTTGGTCAGAACTGTATCATTTTTTTTCGAAGTTTAATCGCGAAAGTGCACTGGTTTTCCATTCTGAATGTAGCGGATAAGATGGTTCAGCAAAGCGTTCAGTGTGATCTAAATTTCTCATGAAATAACGCTCGTATATTTTATTCCGTACAGAGATGTCGCTGGTAAAACATACAATCTTTTTGCTTTGCTTTGTTTTGTGATGGGTTTTTTTAGCCATGCGTTCGACCTTCGACGTGCAAGTTATTGGCAATGTCATGATTCTCAGACTATAAAAAAACACACACCTTTTGATGTTTAAACTCTGAAGATATTTCCAATCGTCAATGGAGGAGTTAAAGGAACATCAGCGTCTTTCATTTTCTATAATCATATGTATTCATGATTACATGTATATTACATTATATTTTATGATGTACATCAATATTTAGGCCTATATGTTTGCACAGTATAAGAGAGACAGGGAGAGAAAAAAAAGAGAGAAAGGGGCGTCGTTTTGAACATGGGGGATTTTAGTTGCTTGATTGTGTATCGTAAATACAGACAGCAACCATTCGTAATAGCGTGGACTTTTTTTTTTAATTATCATTCGACGTAGGCCTACACACCATAGCTCATTCATCAACGTAGATAAACACTCATACACACACATACGTTGTTACTCGCTCACACGCACATACAAACGTACACACGCACACACCAGGCATGCACCTGGGGGGTAAAATCGGAAATCGTTGATACGATATTCTTTTCATCATTAGAGACCACAGGAAGGATAGTTTTACCTCCGGGGACGAAACCGATAGTTTCCACATTACTTCGATGACAAACCTGTCCAGAGTGCTGGCATATGAGGGCGCACTCCCGGAAGGAAGAAGAGCGAAAAAAAAAAAAAAAAAAAAAAAAAAACGTTGCGTCTCGTCATGTGTGTATCATTGTGAGTGTGCATTGTTATGGTGTCTACATTTCATGGTTGGTTGTAGCCAAAAGACAAGACAAACTGTTCCTTTTCAACTCTGATGGTAGCAGTGGTAGCGTTCCTAGATATTGTAAGGACTATTGACCCCGCCATCTTTATTACGACAATGACGATCAACAACAGAGAGTCATCGTTTTTCATTATCATCATCATCATCATCATCATCATCATCTTCATCTTCATCATCATCATTTTCATCACCATCGTAAACATCACTATCATAATCGTCATCATCATTATCGTCATCATCATCATCGTCATCATCGTCATCATCATCATCATCATCATCAACATCATCATCACCATCATCATCAACATCGTCATCATCATCAGTGTCGTTATTATTGTATTACATCAATGATTACCGTACATAGTTTGATGTGCTGGCTATAGTGTAGTCTGTCGAATGGACGTTTAGCCTTAGGTTACCTTGCAGTAAACTTCAGTCCCCGTTGCCACTCTTGGACTGCAGTAAAGCCGATTAAAGAAAGACAGTAAGAATGAGGGGGAAAGAAGACAACGTCGCGTGCGAAGATTTTTTGTATTGCAAGAGTAATCAAGCTTGCAAAGTGTTAGAGAGGAAATCAGCTTTGCTTTCGAAACTCAAACGTGGAAAGTAAAAACAAAAAACAAAAACACACATTAGATTACTTAGATGGAACCAAACTTTCGCGTAGCCTAGTTTTGTTTATCTTCTCCCTTTCTTATTCCAGACGGGCCTTAACTCTCCCCGCCCTTTATTAGCACCCCCACCCTTTAATCCTTGGGGACGCATCGCCGCCATGTTGAATTCTGGTTGCTAGGGAATTGAAGGAGGCTGCGGGAGTTGCTATGGGAAGGCTCAGGAAGAGGCTGTTATATGAAACGGAAGCGTAATTTGCCATGAGATATCTGATAGAACCACTTCTGATGGAATTAGAGAAAAGGGGGCCACGGAAAAGCGCCCGAGATATGTACACTTCGCGTTTCGGGCGACGCTTCGCGATGCGCAAGTTGGCGTCAACCTGGACAGCTGCCAATATGCAGCAGCGCGCCATCAGCGTTGAATGTATGGAGATGGGTTGGCAGAGTTGTGTGCGTCAGTTTGTCCCACTCTTTCTTTTTGTACAAGATGGTTCACGATTTTTATCTGGGCATTCTTTCCTTCCTCACTTATTCCGAGTGGATGGCCATTTTTAGATATTTGATAATGGTACATTTATTTTGGTTTACAATTTAAAGTACTAATACACTTTGATAGGCCTACAATTAGTTGTCTTGAGTGGCAGTATTAACAAGCGCACATCAGAAGAAACAAATTTCTTTTAATCAAAGATGGTCTGCAATATTCATTTTGCCAATATCCTAATTTCACTCTTTGGTATGCTTTCATTGTTTTTGTCGAAAAACACTGATTACGTATAGAGGAGGGGGGGGGGGGATATTTTGATGATATTTAAACAGTCAGATGTACACGTTCCCGGAGTAATGATATCAGTATATCAGTGAATATGAAATGTCTAAGATCCTCACCGAATTGTTCTAATCTCTCTCCCCATTCTCTCCTGCCCCTTTCTTTCTAATTATTTCACAGTCCATTACAAAGAGGCGGCCATCAGGAGACACGGAGCCCACCGATACCGCTTCGATATAGGAAGAATCCCGCCAGGGGAGACCGTGACGTCAGCGGAGCTGCGCGTCTTTCGCGACTCGCGCGGACAGGATAGCGCGCTGTACAGAATCGACGTGTTGCTTTTGAGGGAGAGGTCATTAGACGCGTAAGCAAAAATGTCATCATTTTCTTTCTTTTGTTATATTCCTCTCATAGGCCCCTATATACTGCAAATGCTCATGGTAGCGCTGGAATACACTGAAGAAAGTTCTAGATCCTTTAAAGTCGTATATCCCTCTTGCAAACGTCACGAAATTTTGAATGTCTGAAAAAGAATGTCTCCCAACATGGGGGTCTAAAATATCTACCTCTGTAATATTTACGCTCATGAGAGGAATCAAGTTTTCAGGGTTGCTACTTAGAGCTTACAGATGTTTAATTATCATCCATAAGCGAAAGTTCGTCTATAAATGATGTGGTAATGATCGTGATAATACAAGACTATCAAAAACTACACACAACTTACTTTCAAAGTTCAAAGTTCTAAGTTCATTAGAAGTTAGTGCTTCATTCCATTCCATATTGCAACAAACGCGCAGAATTAATTACTTAGCAGACATTAGCATTACAAGTATTTAATTTCTAGTGTTAAAAATTTCTTCTCTTGTTTATCTTTGGGTTGTTTTCTCCTGAAGTGAGAGGTTACCAGTCTACTTGGACGGTACCATTGTCGGCGAGGGGGATCATGGCTGGCTGGTTTTCGACATGACGTTAGCAACAGACACCTGGCGCACTTACCCCGGAGCAAATGTAGGAATCCAGCTCAGGGTAGAGAGCCTCCAAGGTGAGTGGGGGATTCAGCTAGTCGCATGACTCCAGTCGTTCTCTTGATAATCGGCAAGCTTTCCCAATTCTTGCCGAACATAGCCATAACAATTCTAGAAATATAAATTTACTTGGGAAAAATAAGAAATATAAATAGCTGAATATTTGGAGAGGGTCGGGAGGAGAGAATGAATCCATTGACATTCGTTACAATCCGATTTTTTTTTTTTTTTGGGGGGGGGGTCATCTTTTTTTTTCTGTCAAATTGACGTGCAGGCCTATAAACAGTTGATACAATTTTTTCTATAATGATTTGAAAACCAAATTTTTATTCATCTGCTACATACATGTCAGAATTTTGACTCCAACTTGCATGAAATAGACGTTGTGATGTCGAGCAAACGAATTGAGAATAAAAATATGATGTTCATTATTAAAACAGAAATACTATAATAGGTTCTATATCACGGCATTTGATGACTCCTCTTTAAAGTATTTTGATGCATGTTTGTCCATTCTCACCTCTCATCGTCGTCCAGGTCGTGATATCGACCCGACAGAGGCCGGCGTGGTCGGCGTCGGGAACGACGAGGGTAAGGAGCCATTCATGGTCGTCTTCTTTCGGCGCGACGAGGAGATCGCCTCTATCTCCTCCACCACACGCGCCAGTCGACAGCGGCGGTCGTCGACCAGCCGGCGGAAGGCTAGGAAGAAGCCGCGACGTCAGGATAACGAGAACGATGTCGGTTCGACGAAAGGTGAGCAGGTTGAATGTCCTCCTGTCCCATAAAAACAATACTGAAAATGATAATCTGAAACCACCAGAAGAAAATCAAATGGTGATAGACTGCAGTTTGGCTTTCTTTTAAACAGTTTCGAAAGAAAGAAACGATAATGTGTGCGGATGATATGAAATTTTAGTAAGCTCTTTTAAGAGTAACAATTTAAGAAAAACAGTAGGCCTGTCCACAGAGAAGATTTTTTTTTTTAAACCAATTTCATTTCAGTATTTCATTGCTCGTATTTCTTTCTTTCTCGTTGATGATGATTTGTATGGAAAAGATTCGGTAAATACTTATGATATTGTTTGACTCTTCGCTTGGTCAATATTATGTAGAATGCACTGAATCTATTCTGTAGAACAATGCAATGCAGTTTAATGCAGTTCCGCTGGGCATGAAATATCATTTCTGTATTGATGTGTGGGATCAAATTGCGAAAGGTTGAACGCCTTGAGAGACACCGTGATCTGCCCCCCCCCCAAAAAAAAAAAAATAGACACAATAGCATTCCTACCAAGTAGCCCAGTAAACTTTCTCAACTGCACCGTTATATCGGAGAGTGGTGGTTTTCTTATTCTCCTTAATCTGATCTTCCGACATTGTGGTTGGGCATTCGTACTCTCAAAAATCATTTTAAAAAGATATAAAATGATAAATATTGTGGTTAAAACCAATTGCAATACAGTAGACGAAATGAAACATTTAAAACTTGAAAATCGCTCGTCAATCACTTTGGAATGGAACTTTATCTTGATCCTTACTTGTACTCCATGTAAACTGATTATTACTCGCATCGGAGTTTCAAAATCCACTGAAAAAAAATATGACAGGAATACGTTTTTCCCTCGACACAACTAGACACATTGAATGAATGAATACTAGTACTTAAAAAAAATGCTGACGCCGATTTCGCTATGATTTTGATGATACTGTTCCACATTAATGTATCATATATTATATACAATAATCACTGATAGTTATGATCGTTAATCCAGTCAGTGCCTCTCGCTAGATGGCCTGTAAATCATTCTGTTCTTTTTTAGACTTTCTGTCAGCAAAGTCTATATGGAGATATACTTATCTAGATAAATCTGATAGCACTTGAAACGATCATGAAACTTAACTCCAAGTCTGCCCAACCCATATGTCGATAATACCTATTGAATCGTTTCTTCTTTCACCACACACTTTTTTTGTTTTATCTTATTCTGTCAAGGTACCTTATCTTTCAATCCAAGTATGATAATAGTAATTATGTACCTAAACATTGTGTTCACTGGTTTGCCCAATTACATGCATGCTTGATTATAACGTTTGCTTTCATGTAACCACTTTTCATTTGGGTCACCAAACATCATGCTTTTTGTCTCTCGATTGATATTATGTAAATGTGGGTGAGGTCCCTTTTTTCGATGCTTCCCTTAAATCGTTGGCCTATTGTAGATAGGGGGCTGATTTCTCTTAAAATGCATAGTTATGGAAATCGATGCTTCACATCGGATCACGGGAGCACAAACCATGGGAATTGGTTGATTACAATCGCGATAAATTATATACACGTCATGAACTGGCAAGATCGCACATAACGTAGATATATATATCATATTTTTTTTTTCTCTCTTTGTTGCGGTCGGTCAAACATCCTGTATTGATAAGAAGAACGCGATAGTTTTTAACTGCATAGTGTTAAAAAAAGGGTAAAATTCCTGTTCCAATGAATGCAGTTGACTAATACAAATGCATACTTTTAGTTATGATTTGATGCGCCAAAACAATGGAAATGTTATAGGGCCTACAATTAAAGTTTGTGTGCTTGGTTCAAGTGCATACGGAAATGAAGTGGCCATTTTAAGAATTTCCAGAAAACTGCCATTCTGAAGTCATTTAACAGACAAACATTTGAGACTAATCCTCATAACTTCACTTTTTTTTATTATTTTAAAACACACACCTCTAGATATTCCTTTTCAATCCCCACGCTTTGTAGATTAGACACACCTATATTTTAGTTACAAATAAGACCTGATAACGAAGGAAGGATCCATGAAATGATAATTCTTTCGGACACCAAATGAATGAAATGCCCGACTTATAGAATATTATGTAATCATTGTAAAGTTTAAAAGCAAAGAACTTAGAGTATAAACATTTCAACCGAAATTATATGACGCAATCTGGTCATGTGTTAGCTTTGACTGCTTAATTCCTGTTAATTTCATTTTCAACTCTTAATTGATTATTCTCGAACATCAGGATAAACTTCTTTTTTATTCTTTTTATCAACGTAAGTAATGAGGTTTTTGGTATCGTATCTTAACAAAATGTTTACAGCAAAACTGTTGTAGATATTAGTGACTTTTGAAGACAGATGTTTCCCATGTTTATTGCAGAAAGAGAGAGAAAAAAAAAGAGCGGGCAAAATGTTATAACGAAGGGAAAGCCAATATCTCTTGGAGTTACTGTTATTTCTTATTAAAAAATATTTGCTGTCCGGTTCTCCTCGAATACCATTGATTTGTCTAATATTCATCTTTACCATTGCATGATTCCATTGTCTGAGATTGGCTCTACGCTTAATACCTCGGACGTAGTCCGTCCGAGTATCCTTTTTGTGTTTCTCACAGTTGACGTTTGAATTGTGTTTTTGTTTGCCTGTCCACTTTTTCCGCATCTCTTATTTTATTGCATACTCATCCCACTATTTTTTGTATTTTCTTCTTTTTTTGTTGTCCACCTTACCCATCCCCATTTGTTTCACACTCTCCTATACAGATTTAGCATCTCGAAATAGCGATTGGCAATGTAAACGAAATCATTTGTTCGTCAATTTTGAAGACCTATCTTGGCAGGTAATGACGTCATTCTATTATGACTGATTCTTGTTTTGGATGTCACCCCGGGTAGTGTGGGTATTTACGAGGTTATTTTTTCAGAATCATGATTATGGTGTTATTTTTTGTTTTGTCTCACTACGTGGTAGTAGTATTCAGTGAGTCTACAATCCCTGTGCGTTTTATTCTCTCGCAGATTTTAACACTCAGCTGAGAAAGGGAAAACGCCAATGTAAGCGAAAATCTCTGGTCGTGAATTTCGAAGATCTTGCCTGGCAGGTAAACGACACATGCGAGTCTTTAAAAGACCCCCCACCAAGCAGTGCATTATTCACTTAAAAATCCTACACTTAGCCTCATAAATAGCTCTAGAGACGCATCCCATGTTATGAACGTTGCCATGGTAACAATGTCTCATCGGCTTGAAATCAACTCTGGATGTTTCGACATCGAGGAACCTGTTCGTGTCAGCTCTGCGGTCGACGTGGAGGAATTTATTACATGATATTTTTCATCATCTATTATAAGTTTACGGACACTGTTATTGTTTTCATCTTAATCGTTACTATTATTACTGCAATCGTCACTTGAATGATACCATTATCATCACTGATTTCATAATCGATTACTGATAGATTTATAGAATCATTTTTTTCTTATTTTTGTCATGCTCTCATCGTCATTGTTGTAATCATAGTCATCGTCATCTTCGTCGTCATTCTTACGAAGTACTAGCCTTTTGTCAGGGCCCTCTCGCTGTATATGATGGCTGTAACGGGCAAGCGAAGCGAGCTCAGCCGAAGGCTACAGCGCTCGCGCTGACCAAGTCAATTGAGCTCACCACTATACCGCGAGAGGACCTTTGCAAAAGGCTGACGAAATACGTGAGCTGCAGGGGAATGTGTGTACGCCAAATGGCTAAGAGTCGCCAAAGTGTGTGTTGAAATGGCTATCGAAGGATTTACCATCAATAGGTCTATTTTCTCCTTGAAATTCGAATGTTCGGTCTCCAGTTAATCAGCTTAGGCATACAAAAACTTATCTTGAACGGTCCGACTAATTTTGAAACTGTCTTAACATTTGGCTAAAGGAGTACAATTGAACTAATGAGGGGTTACTTTGGCATCAAAAGATGATCCTAAATTCTAAGAAAGAAAGAGAAAAAAAATGAGAAGGACAGAAAGTCAGAGAAAGGAAGAAAGAACGAACAAAATGAGAAAATGAAAGAAAGGGGAAAAGAACTAAGGAAAGTGAACAGAAAAGAAACGAAAGAAGGAATGAAAGAAACAAAGGAAATGGTTTGGTAATTCCTGTTGATTTCGAGATAAGTTTTTGTTCGTTATCGATATCTCTTGTTGTGTCGGCCAACCACAGATTACCATGTTTGACTGCTGGTCTTTCAATTGGGGAATATCAGAATTGAAGAAAACCAAAACCCGAATACTAGTGTGGATTAAGTGAAAGCAGCAATATTAGTAATACTCGTCAGTGAAAGTTTGAGGAAAAAGCAGACAATCGAGTTATGAATATTCAAAGTTTCGGTGAGGTCACCACTGGATAAGAAGATTATTACAGACTACAACAATAATATTTTATGAAGAAAATAAAAAAAAAATCAGCGTATAATCACTTTTCTAGTATAATGAAGGAGCACTTGAATTACTTCTTTCAGAAAGCAGGAGGAATAATGCTACCCTTTACATGATTCTGTCTGCAACAAAATTAATCATTGGAATGTGTACTTTTCATTCGATATTAAATTTTGTGAATATACTCATCTTATTTTCTTTATATAGTAGTATGTTGTCCAAGCATGACGTCATGAACTGTAATAGTCTTATCCAATACTCAATCCATGTTAATATTTGGGGTTTGTTTTCTCCGTTGGAGACTAGTCCCGAGTATACTCGGACAGGTTTCTATAGAAAATACGTGTTATAGCAAAATTAGTTCGTCCTCAATGGGTTTACACAGTAAACATGTCTGGCTTCGTGCACACACAGGAGAGTAGTGCATGCATTCATCATATTAATTTCATCTAGATAATAATTATTGATGCTCATTTGCATGGTTTTTGACGAACACTTTTCGCTTTTGTTTTTAGAGGTATAACCATCCTTGCACGTGTATTGAAACACCGTTATTAGCATATTTGATATAGAGCGTATAATGCTAAGGAGCACTATCAAAAGAAGCAAAACTCGGTCAACTTCAAAATGATACATAGTTCTAAATTCAGTGCTGAAAAAAAAAATAGATAGGACGCATGACTTATAACACTGCTTGTAATGGTCTCCAATCGAAGTTAATCACAATGAAATCATGGCGATGATTTGGTTAATGATGCTAACAATAAAGAGAATGAGATGGCTAATATAGATAATGCTCACTGCGATGATCATACATTTTCTATTAATGCTGACGATGAAGATGAAGATGATGGTGACGACGACAACGATAATGATGGTGAAAATGAAGATGATGATGATGTTGATGATGACGATGATGAAATGGTGACGATGTTAGTGACCATGATAATAACGAGGGAGATAATATGGACTTCAGCAAGTGTCAAAACAATTCTATTATTTGACGAGACTACACCTCGGGTCAAGCGAAGCAAGTCACAAGGAATGTGTAAGGGTATTGTATTATGGCATACATTTTGAGATTTGAGATTTTGATATGAAGAAGCACTAATAAAGACGATTGGTTAAAGGGATGATTAAGTATTTGGTGGAGATGAGGATTTAGCTTTTAACATTTTGGGAGATACCAAGAAACCATTTGTGAAATAGAACAGAGCATACCATTCTAGGAGGAATTCAAAGTTTATTAGATGAAAATCGGTCGAAATGGTTGAGATATAAAAAAGAAAGTAAAACAAAGCGATCCAAATACAAGGTGGGTCCCACCTTTTAATAGGATCGTTCTGTTTTGGAAATCTCAGCCATTGTAAAGCCAAATTTCATCAAATAGACTTTGACTTCCTGTTAGAATTATACGCTCTTTCATATTTCATAAAAGGTTTCTCATTATTTCATAAAAATCATCCTGATAAAAAGTTAGAAACCTGAAGCAACATCTCAACCAAAATTGTACCATCCCTTTAAAGTGGAAGACTGTCGAAGTTTTACACCAGCAGTGCGAATCTATCTGAAAGACAGCAATGTATATAGGCACGACCTGGCAAAGATGGTTGTCAGCGACCTTTGCCTATCTTCATCAAAAACAAATGTAGGAAACGTACAAAGTGTTTTAATATATTCATGTATTCAGCTGCTCTATTTTCTCTGTTTTGGTTAATTTTTGTCTATAATTTTTATCGTTATGGTTATCATGATGATGGTGATGATGATGATGATGATGATGATGATGATGGCACTGATAATGATGATGATAATTATGATAGAGATGCTGCTGGTGATAATAATGGTAATGATGGTGATGATGCTGATGATGCTGATGCTGCTGATGATGATAATGGTGATAATTGTTATTGTCATGTTCTTGTTGGAAAGGGGGAGGAAGTTTACTGTAATCAAGGTGGGGTGGAACTGAATGTCTACCTGAAACAAGTACTACTGCATTGTTTGGGCCAAACGATATAAAATGTCTGGCTTAGGAACTTTAGAATAGAAACAAACAAGCATAAAACAAACAATGTGATTTCCAGTACACCATTGACTGGGAGGATGATTTCGAGAAGAAAAAAAAAAATCAAAGCCGACTGAGACGAGACTACGCCTTGCAGGCATAACAACGGAACGTTACCATAGTGATTCAGAGTGTGGGAGGTTGAGAATGGCTGATAATTATGAGGTGATTCAGGAAGCATACTTCATAGATTCTCAAATTGCGGAAATCAAACGATTAATGAAGAGAGAAAAGGAGGAGATAGAGATAGAGATAGAGATAGAGACAGAGATAGAGATAGAGATAGAGATAGAGTTAGAGATAGAGATAGAGATAGAGATAAGATAGAGATAGAGATAGAGATAGAGATAGAGATAGAGATAGAAATAGCGAGAGATAGAGAGGGAGATAGAGAGAGAGATAGAGATATAGAAGGAGATAGATATAGAGATAGAGAGATAGATACATAGAGATAGAGAGAGAGGTGGGGGAAGGAGAGGGACAGGGTTAGAGAGAGGGGAGGGGTGGGTGCTCACGAAGTGGTTAAAATCTCAAATGGCTTCCTTTTTTATATTACTATGAAGTTTGCAACCCTTTAAAACGCTCATTGCGTGAAAAGAGAGAAAACAGAACGAAAGAGGAAGAGAATGCTGTATTTCGTTTGTCATGCAGCTTGATTTATGTAAGGATATGACTCTCGATATGGTTTGTCCCTGCAGTAGAAAGACACACTAGAAAAAAAAAACACCCAACAACAATGGTCTGCCATGAGCTCTTGTGGAAAAAGTAATTACGAATTGTTCTCGGAAATATATTGAACATTCTGGAAATAACTTGATATCTGTGATTTTGTAGAGAATGATAGTTTCAGGTTCTTCCATCATCAGTTCCTTCTGTAGAGAACACTCAAAGTGTCTTCTGATGAAAAAAAAAAAAAAAAACCCGAATGAAATTCTTTGTCTCTTCTGTCACACGAGTGTTTTTTTTTTTAAACTTTGCCTTCGACTGGAAGAGAAGGACGGAGACTGTTCAGACTTTCCTTATGTCTGAGGAGGTCTTGAGAGCAGATACAGTTATTAAGATGGGTAAGGACATGTCTTCGAAAGCTCGGAAAGAAGAGTTATTTCCCAAACAATTTCTCACGCAGTGAAAATACCAGAAAAAGCGACAACAAATTCGAAGAAGAGCCTTTGGTTTATGATGTTTTGTTTTTGCTTTCATTTTCTGTTTCACCTTCAATGAAGATCATCCACATTAGAGATACATAATTATCTCGTGTGACACCCACAAAGCCTTCATTGCGTTTGGACTTGGTGATCTAAATTTAGTTTTATAGTATGGTTGTTTACATGGAGGCAATACTAAAACGTGGAAAAAAGGACCTTAACATCCGATCTGCTTTTGTCAAAGTCAATACGGGCACGAACGATTTTCCCGTTTGTTGAAATATACGAACTATTTCCCTGTTATCGTTATGGCGATGCTACATGAACAGACCGGAAATTAGACTGTCATTAACTTGTCCCCTGAGTTTGATGGTTGATGTGAAGGCGACAAGAGTTTCCTTTTTATTATCGTTTATTGACTCATGGGGCAAATTATCTGATTCATATTCCTTCCCAACCCGAGATGTCAACATGAGATCGAAAGATGAAAACATTCATGTTCATAGATTTAATAAGGGGCGCTCTGAAAGAGCCTAATAACCGGAACCGGAAACGCTCTCATCTCATTACTTTAATAAACACGCATTTCATAAGATGCTCTCTCGCCCAAGAAGGTGGCTGCACTTGGAAATGAACTGAATTACTTTTTCTTTTCTTTTCTTTTTCTTGGCGGTGGGGTGGTGGGGACTCCTCGAAATATTCATAAAGCTGCATGCTCATGTTCGTTAAAGGTCCAGTTTACCTTTGGGAGCCGTGATTTAAAAATGTTCAAGATCAAGATATGAGTAAGTCTGTTGTACCACAAAACATCCGAACATATAAGATTTACGCAATAAAGCCTAAAGTATAAGGAAATATCAGTATTTTCTTAATAAACCGTAACTGTAGACGGTTTAGTCTGGAAACATTTTCTATATTTAACAATACTTAACATCGATTTTACTGATTCAAATTTGTACAGTGGTTGTTTCTATCCCTAACTCACATTTTTAGAACTATTTCAAAGCCATAATCCTCGGTTTTTGTTTCATCTGCAAAAGATAAAATATGCCATTAATATCTAACCTACGCGATGTCTGAATGGGGTTGAACTCATTCACATTTAATCATTTTCGGAGAGCAAAAGTGATGTTAGCTAAAAAGACTTATTGAGAGGAGGAACCATTAACCAATGGCAGATTTACAACTAAGTGAATTTTCAGTTATTCTATGGATTATGGAAATCCCTTGCGTGTGTTTCATAACGACTGATGAATGTTTGTTTGAATGCATGGATACATGCAAGAATGGACAGATGAATGACAAAATGAAGTAACAAGCAAGAGTGAACGAAGATTGATTGATTGATTGATTGATTGATTGATTGATTGATTGATTGAATGAGTGAATGAATGTATGAATGAATGATTGATTGATTGATTGATTGATTGATTGATTGATTGATTGATCGATTGATTGAATGAATGAATGAATGAATGAATGAATGATTGATTGATTGATTGATTGATTGATTGATTGATTGATTGATTGATTGATTGATTGATTGATTGATTGAGTGAGTGAGTGAGTGAGTGATTGATCTATTGATTGTTTGGTTGATTGATTGATCGAAGTTATGTATTTTATATTTGGATCAATGCATTGACGATGTAATGGGCCAATTCATGGGTTGAAGAGTCCAAATAGATGAAATGATTATCGATTTGTAATGTAAATGTGTAGGAATTTATATAGTCATCCGCTCAGAGTTCGAAATTCAAACGAATAATTTAATCAAGTTGCTCTGCCTATCAATTTGCTTCCAAAACAGGAATGGATCATCGCTCCGTCGGGTTACAAGGCGTTTTACTGCAAGGGCGAGTGCGCGTTCCCTCTCAATGGGCACGCGAATGCCACCAACCACGCAATTGTCCAGACGCTGGTCCACCATATGAACCCCAACGAAGTACCTCAGCCGTGCTGCGCGCCGACCAGCCTAAGTTCGATCACCGTACTCTTCTACGATGACAACTACAACGTCGTGCTCAAGAAGTACAAGAATATGGTCGTGCGCGCTTGCGGATGTCATTAGCGGGCCCCGCACGCTAGTCTTTGATGAGCAGCGACAACGGGCAGACTACACGGTGATCGCGTGTTAACACGACCTCTAAAAATGAACTTCGAAGTAGCCATTCGCCGATCGCAGTATCACTTTATCTTGGGTTGGGAAAAAGAATTGTTTTCTGTTAATATTTTTTTTTTTGTTGTTTAGAATGCATTTTGTTTTAGCATGCAAAAATGTATAGCAAGTCCACCATGTGCAGTGGAATAAGTGGTGACCGTGGAAATATTGTTATGATTCTTTTATCATGGCACAAGCATCATATCCACCATGATGTTTCTATGACAACATCATCGTTACTAGGTAACAGGATTTGCCAGACGTCGTTGAAGTCAAAGCAGACTTATACAACGTAACCATATAGACAGGAATGTCACAATAAGCTCGGTCTGCTTGTTTGAGCTATGTGTGATAAAAATCTTGTCTTGCAGAAATGTTTGCGATCTTGATTCGTAGCGTGGATGTTGGATGTATAAGATATAGAGCAAAGGGGGGGGGGGCGGGTGTGCTTTTGAAGGGAGTCGAGATACCTCTCTAGTTATCATCTCGTCGCTTTTGTGTGTGTATGTGTGTGTGTGTGTGTGTGTGTGTGTGTGTGTGTGTGTGTGTGTGTGTGTGTGTGTGGGTGTTGTGCATGCAAATACGATGGCCGTACTTTTACTTTTTAGCAGAATCGCCAAATCAAAGAAATACTGCAAGGTAATGTCTAGCAATCAAGATGAATTGTATAAGGTTTCATACGTAAGGTTTCATTTTTGTGAAGGATCGTTAAGGAACATTTTTTGTTTTTTTAATCAATGCTATCGCCCCTCCTTAGCTTTATATAGCAAGTCAGGAAACCGTAGTTTTCCATGATAGATACTTAGCTTTCCGCGATACACTTGAAGGAGCTTTGGGATCTAAGACGGAAGGCGGAATAGCCAGGATTTAAGTTTGACATGGCGGTGGCTGAATTAAAATCTTCAAGATCTGTGAGAACTATGCTGGCTTCAAGCTCTATGATGGCGAAATGCATTTAGAAAAAAAAAAAAAATCGACACTTCAGCTTACAAACGTTCTGAAAATTATGCAGTCACTATTGAGATAACAATAAAGAAATTTTACAATGCTCATATATCATGATTATTCTACTGAATGGTTTTCGGGGAATTTCGGACCAGATAGTTTAAAGTTAGTCTGAAAAGAAGATCTTAATTATATGAGCACAGCCGTGAACATTTGATTAAATCGGAAAAATAAGGAAGTTATGAAGATTTGAAGCTTTAAGAATTTTTACAAAACAGTTTTCAAACAGTTGATATCAATATTCATATGGGTGAGCTGATGATGTCATCAACTCACAATTTTTCCATTGAAAGAACTGACCAAAATTCATTTTTTTATTTCCTGTAAACTTGTAAAACATGCTGTTATAATTATTATGATGCTGAATGAGTCCTCAGTGCGCAGACACCAGTCTCTGTAATACTTACACAAATAATCTCAATTCGAGCGTTCGGAACTCGATATGAGGATTATATAAGATTGAAAATTGGCAACTCTTTACCACATAAGGTGGGACGCTATAACGCGAGTTTAAGCCATTGGTTGCGAGATGAGTAATAACCCCCAATAGTCTTGACACAAACGCAGTTTGGAAGACATGACGTCAGAGTTTTGCCGCATATCTTATCTGCATGTAAATGTAATCAAAATATCGAAAAAGATACATATTGTGCTACAGTCATGAAGGAGATTAATAATTTCGAAGAGAAGAATTTCAATCGAAATGATACAGACGTCATGTTAAACAAAAGAATTCCTATAATGTTATTAATCATATAAACCCTGAATATGCAGTGCACAAATTGCCTGATAAAAATCAATATAGTGATAAATCCATAGTAATTATTAGCTTTATCGTCTTTTTATCTTCATTTTTCATGATTATTGCTGGTGTAATCATCGCCATATATAATTCGTATCATACAATGACTAGAAGTTATTACATCATAACAAGAAAGGACAACCACAGGGTTCTTTACAACATGAATCAATAAGAGCACAGATATAAAATCACATTAGAATATCATTATTATTATAGATCAAAGTGAATCATTTTTTATTTATCAGTTGGTCATTTTAGTCAAATGTGGTTGTTCCAAAGGTGATGACGAGCGATTGTTATAATTATGGTTGTAATAATCACAACGATAGTTATATACACGACTAATCAAATCATCGTGATAACGCTGATTTTACAGTCATTATCAAAATCATTATCACTTGGTCATTTTAATCTAATGTGGTTATCCCAAATGTGATGACAGTTGTAATGATTGAGATAATGGTTACAATAACAACAACGTTGGTGATAATACACTAGTTAAATCATTGTGATCACGCTGACAACGGTGTTAAGTATTATCATTTTACAATCATTATCAAAATCATTATCACCTGGTCATTTTAGTCTAGTGGTGGTTCCAAATGTGATAACGGTTTTAATGATTAAGATAATGGCTATAATAATTACAACGATAGTGATAAACACGACTATAGTTAAATAATTGTCATCACTCCAACAACGGTGATGACAAATAACTATCATAATTAATATCAGGTATTGTGATGATGATGATGATGATGATTTTTACTATAATCATTAACATAATTGTCATGATAATCATCATCATGTTCGTCGTCGTCATCGGTATCGTCTTCGGTATGAACATGGTTATAATCATTACTATATATTCAAGACCGATCGTCACCCACTTTCCCCTTCCATTCTCCGAGACGTCACCCTTTGAAGTGGTGATCTACATTATCGTTCAAGGAGAACTTGATATCACGCAAAGCGAGAGCCTCATGGGAGACCTATGTACAAACAAACAGAACGAAACGGAAATGACAGACTCTGTAGCTTTTATTCCCCGGTTGACGCTCGACGCATAATGTCCTCTAAAGCAGTTGTATGCTCCGTTGTTATGAGTTTGTAAAAATCACTCCGCTTCAACCTCCATTATCAAAATCCCTCATCAAAAAACGAACAAACATACATACAAAAACACACAAACAAACAAAACGTCATTCTTGCACGAAGAGTATTGTCTGCGACAAAAGATAGATCTTGCGAGACCAGCTCTGACGATCATAATTCATGTGAGGTGTTACGTAATCACCACGGTCGTCAGCAATTGTTACGTCACGCCCCTCGGCCAAATGTGGGGGCGGGGCAGGTTCGAGAGTGGACGAGACTGCACAAACATAAAATCAAGACTGAGATCAATTCAGTCTCAGAATTGCCTATACTCAAAATATATAAATATTTTTATGCATGCAATTATGATCACATTTCGAAGGGATTTTAGTGTCTAAAGAGTGAATTTTTAATTCCCATTGTTTGGAAGACTTGGAAGAAGTTGTAAGAAGTTTTGGCTACTATTATGATTATTGTTATCAATGGAAATTATTATCATATTCTGGCTACTACAGGTTCAACTAAATTTATCCTAATACGTTTTTCGAGGCGTTGTAATGGTATCTGCGAATAGACTTCCAAAACTTTTTTTTTTTTTTTTTTGGGGGGGGGGTGGGGGTATTGTTTTTTGTTCGATATGGAGATATGAATGTAATATTAAATTGTGTCTATACGCTATGTATGACTGCATTGTCTTCCAGGTCATTTTCACCTATAGGAATAATTGTTGTGACAAAAATAAGCAACGGTTATGCTTTTGTCCTTTTTATATCTACATGTTAACCAACATTCTACGACAAGATGCTACACATTTCCTTACCTCTTCGGTGAAGTGTAGACTTATACTCCAGAGGATAGTGACAATCACCTAAATGTGAGCTTTAGAGGTCTATATATTTCCCTGTGTCTCCCTCCAATACGCCTGTGTCGCTGCCAATATAGCGGCTGGCGGTGGACGTCTAACATATATGTATGCTGTTAATATCAAAGGGGTGAGCTTCAGTTGTGAGTTTCATCTCGTTTATAATTATTACAATGTTCAAAGAGGGTAGAAGGCCTAGAATGCGTTGCATGATATTATGTATCACGATGCTCGATGCTTGCAATGCACAAGTACCGCCTCGGGCAGAGTGACGTTGCGGACTCGGCATTCTTACACGCGATATCAATGCAACAATGCAAAACATTTAACCATCAATAAAGTAACCTGCCTCACTGCGAAAATATGGATGTATGCAGTTATACAATGTGTAACAATATGGCCTTCGTGTCCCTTCATTTACTTTATAAAAAAAGGAGAAATGATCTTGATAGGAAATTTGTGGCTTTTCGCATGCTCTGTAGAAATGCTGTCTAAATTATTCCAGTTTTCGATTGAAACGATCTTGCGATTTAGGTTTTGACGATGAACGGTTTTGCTACAAAAAAAAGAAGTAAAAGGTGCATGAAATAACCCACGCAATGTCTCCCCCTCCCCCCCCCCCCCCGCACTCTACGCTAGAACTCCTTCTTCAGGATTAATTCTGTGCTCTCTTTGGATTTCTATTAATATCTGATTGGTAAACGAAATTGAACTACCCCAATTTTCTTTTTTAATAGTAGATGTTCATTTCATGACGTCATTACTTTATTTTCCTCCTAATATCTCCTCGTGGGTCTTCTTTAGTGTTTTCATAAAACGACCACTGCCTCAACGAAATCAAAAATGTTGTAACAGCTAGTGCTTGGACAGGAATGAACAATATCTTTTTATAATGGAATGTTGTGTATGTATATATATATTTGTCTGTTACATTGTACGAGATAATATTTATTGTGTATATACTCATTCGATATACCCATTTTCTTGATTATATTTCATATTCGACATTGAAAAATTTAATGTTTATCAGCGCAGTTCACAACCAATCTCAAATTGAGAATTGACATTTTCCTTTTTTCATAATTGAAACTATGCAAGATTATTAAATAACTTCCACATTTCATCAATGTCATCTGCTGGTTGGTCATTGGAAGTGTTACAATATGTGCCTCTGTAATAAAGGTGTTTTACACATTTTCATGGAAAACGTTCACATTATAAGTTTCAATCAACTAAAGAATGCCTGTCGTATCAAGGATGTATGATTATAATATCATAACTAGTATTTAATGTCATAATTGAGTAATCCCATAAAACACCACCATCGTGGCCATGCCGCAATGTAGTGAAATTAAGTACATACCATACATACATACTGTAAATATATATATATATATATATATATATATATATATATATATATA